>NC_057798.1:717952046-717973112 GCF_018294505.1 Triticum aestivum | reverse complement strand
GAGGGAGGTTGACGCAGGCGGGGCCGCGGGGGGAGGGGGACGGCGAGGGCGCGGGCGCGGGCGGAGGGGGGACGGTGAGGGAGGTGGCGCTCGGCTCGAGGAGGGGGCGTTGGAAGCGAGCACGGTCGGGGACGGCGAGCACGAGGGAAGTGGTGGTCGGTGGTAGTCAGGCGCGGGTGAGATGAGGCAGGGGAGGGATTGGGGATTTTAGTGTGGGGGGAGGCTTAGCAATGGCGCACCACCCAGGGGTGCGCCATAAGTACATCCATAGCAATGGCGCACCACCGAGGGGTGCGCCATAAGTAATTTAATCTAGCCCGACTTGTCAGGTTATATACCACCTAACCCTATCTACAACAGAACCTGCCGACTAGCCTGAGTGGTCAGTATGCAGCACACACACCAGGAGGTCCTGGGTTCGATTCCCAGGCTCCCCAAAATTTTTTTATGCATTTTAAGTCTTGTTTGATATTTATTTGTGTTTAAATATGTTTAAACTTGCTTAAATCATAACGGTAATATTTTTTATAAAAACAGTAATAATTTTTTTTTAAATATGTTCAAATTTGTTACTTGAAAATATCATCGGCGGTGGCGGTGGAGCGGGGGAGGGTGCGGGGGGTGCCCGTTGGCGGCGGTGGAGCGGGCGAGGGTGCGGGGGGCGGGTTCTCGTCAGCGGCGGTGGAGCGGGGGAGGGTTGCGGTGGGTCATCGGCGGCGGTGGAGCTAGCGGGGGAGGGTGCGGGTGGGATCGAGATCGAGATGGAGGGGGAATCGAGATCGAGATGGAGGGAGATCGAGATCAAGTGTCCTCATGAATTCAAAAACTGCCCATGAAATTTAGAAATATTCATGATATCAAAAAGTGCCCATGAAATACAATCGAGAAATGAAGACTACGATTTAAATACAATCGATCTTAGCTAGCTATCTGTTACAATCTTCTTGCCCTTCTTTTTCGCAAATGGAGTTCTTCTGTGGAACGGACGTCCTTTATGTAGGGTGGTCCTGCTTCTTCTTGTGGTGTGTGGTGCTACTTCATCGTCATCGTCATGTTCGATCTTCGGGTCGCCGTACTTGTAGAAGTCTTGCTCATTGGCTACTCCATCCATTCCGATGATCTTCCTTTTTCCTCTCCTCACGACAACACGACTGGGCTTTGGCGGGTCGGTAATGAAGAAGCATTGGTCCACTTGGGAAGCCAGTACCCATGGCTCATTTTTCGCGGTGACGTTTACACCCGCGGTCTTGGATTTGGCTTCGGGTATAACCATGGTGGTGAAATACCGGTCTTCTTTTAGGACGCTCTTGGCCCATCTGACACGGAACATCGGGACCTTCTCTCCAGCGTAGTCAGCTCCCAGATCTCCTCAATCCTTACGTAGTATCTGTCCTTGTCGTTGCCGGTGTAGGATTCCATTGTTACCCCGGAGTTATCATAACCATCGCTCTTCATGTCCTTGTTCTCGGTGTAGAATGTGTAGCCGTTGATATCGTCCACCTCATAGGTCATCAGGTTGTGCTCGGCGCCCTGTGACAAGGCGAATATGAGTTGTTCTTCCGCGGAAGAATCCTCATGTAAAGGGTACGATAGAAGCTTCTGCTTGAACCAACGCGTGAAACATGAGTTGTGCTCTTTGATTATATCTCTGTTCGTCCTCTGTTGGCCTCAGTCATTGTACATGTTCTCAATAAAGGTTTTGTGCTCTACCACCCAAGGATCAACCACGTCTATGTGTTGTAGCGCGACTAGGTTTGCTCTTTCAAAGTCCGCGAGTCGACCCTCTAAGTCGACATGCATTTCGCGGCGACCCTCACGGTGACCCCATCCAGCGAGCCTGCCGAGGTGCCTGTTGACGGACAGACCAACGGGGTTCTCGATGCCTAGATAATTCGTGCAGTAGGAGATGCACTCTTCGGTCAGAAAGCCCGTGGCTATACCTCCCTCTGGACATGACATGTTTCGAACGTATCCTTTGATGACACCATTCATCCTTTCGAACGGCATCATGTTGTGCAGGAACGTCGGCCCGAGTTGGATGATATCCTCCACGATATGGACCAGCAGATGCACCATAACGTCGAAGAATGCGGGCAGGAAGTACATCTGAAGCTCGCATAGTATCACCACGATCTCTTCCTGTAGCCTTCTGAGTTGCCTCACGCCAATGGACTTCCAAGAGATGACATCGAAAAAGTTGCATAGGCCAAATAGCGTTTCACGGACGTGCGCGTCCATGATCCCACGGATTACAACTGGAAGTATCCGCGTCACCAGCACGTGACAGTCGTGAGACTTCATCCCACTGAACTTCTGCTTCGCTGGGTGTAGGTATCTGCTTATCTTCCCTGCATAACCGTAAGGAAGTTTTACTCCTAGGAGGCAGGTGAAAAACTACTCGATCTCCTCCTGACTTAGAGTGAAGCACGCGGGAGGGTAGTCATTTCCGGTCTTCTTGGCCTTTTTGCCTTTGCGATGACTTTCTGTGTCCTGCTTCGCCTCATCATCATCATTATTATTAGCGTGAAGCTCCTGCCTGATGCCCATTGATTTCAAGTCTGCCCTTGCTTTCGGCCCATATTTGGTCCTCTCTGGCATGTTGAGCAGGGTATCAAGCAGACTCTCGCACATGTTCTTCGTGATATGCATGACATCAAGGCTGTGAGGCACATGGTGGATCTTCCAGTACGACAAGTCCCAGAAAACAGACCTCGTTTTCCATAGCTTCAGCAGCGGCTCTGGCGCCTTTCGCTTATTTCCCGGCTCTGGCGCCTTTTGCTTCTTTCCCAGCAGTGGGCAGTCTTTCCAATTTTTCAACAGCTCGTCTATTTCCTCGCCGCTCCTCGTACACGGGCGTTTTCAGGGTTCGGTTTCACCATCGAACAGATCCTTGCGTTTCCTCCACGGGTCATCGTCGTGAAGCCACCTTCGATGTTCCATGAACATGGTTTTTGAAGACCCGGGATCTCTATCTAGCTGGCGATACGTTGTGTCATCCATGCACCTTACGCATCCAGAAAATCCGTGGACTACCTGCCCCGCGAGATATCCGTAACCGAGATAGTCGTGCACCGTCGTGAGCAGTGCAGCTCTCATAGGGAAATATTCTTTCTCTGCGGCGTCCCACGTATTGGCTGGCGTTTTCCACAGTGTGTCTAGCTCCTCCTTCAGCAGCCCCAGATACAGATTGATGTCGTTCCCTGGTTGTTTCGGCCCTTCAATTAGCATACTCATGTGAATGTACTTCCTCTTCATGCACAACCAGGGGGGAAGGTTTTACATCCACACAAACACAGGCCAGCTGCTATGTGTGCTTCTCTGGCTTCCAAATGGATTGACTCCATCGGTGCTCGCGCCCAGCACGATGTTCCTTGGATCCTTCCCAAATTCTGGGTATTCGAAGTTCAACGCTTGCCACTGGCTCGCATCCTTAGGGTGACTCAGCATCTTGTCTTTTTTATTTATCTCTGGATCATTTCCGTCATCTTCCCGCTTCTTCTCCTCCCTATCCGCGTGCCAACGCAGGAGCTTTGCTACCTTAGGGTCCGCGAAATACCGCTGCAGACGAGGAGTGATCAGAAAGTACCACACCAATTTTCGAGGAGCTTTCTTCCTCTTCTTGTATCGAGTGACGCCGCACACCGGACAGATGGTAGACTCCGCATGCTCGTCCCGATAAATGATGCAATTGTTCATGCACACATGGTATTTCACGTGCGGTAAATCCAGAGGACATACGATTTTCTTCGCCTCCTCGAAACTGGTCGGGCACTTGTTCCCCTTGGGAAGACATTCGTTCCAGAATGACATGTTCTCGTTGAAGCATGCGTCGGTCATTTTGTGTTTTACCTTCATCTCCAGAGCCATGAGCGTTACTTTCAGGCGGGTATCCTCGGGCCTGCATCCTTCATACAATGGAGTAACTGCATCTATCTCCAGTTGATCCAGCTTGGCTTTCTCTCAGGCGGCAGCTCTTGCGTTATCCGTCTGCTTGAGAAGCAGCTCTTGAATATGAGGGTCCTGCACCCAGCCTCCATCATCGTCTGCTCCGGCATCTTCATCTTCATGATCATGCCCTTCGTCTTGATCTTCCTCATCATCATGTATGACATCTTCTACATGATGACTGTGTACAGCATCACCGCCGTGATCATGTCCTGGAGATTCTTCGTCTTCTCGCCCGCCCTCGCCGCGGTGGTACTTGTCTTGTTGCCCTTCCTCATTTCTCCCCCCCCCCCATGGACGACTTCATAGTCATCTTCATCACCTTGCCACCAATAGCCATCCATGAAACCACGCAAGAGCAGGTGGTCCCGCACCTGCCCGGAATCCGGGTCCGCAATAAGGCTCTTCAGCTTACATCTTCGACACGGACATCTTATCTCCGTCTCGTTCTTTTGAAGCATCTCGGCCTTCGCGGAGCTCAAAAACCTATTCACGATGCCTTCAATCATCGTGCGGACCATGGTGGCCTGCGAGGTAGAGCAAAACGATATTTTAGAACCAAGAAAAAATTTGGCATGACCTTCCCTAAAAATAGGACCAAAAAGAATGCATAGTGCCAAAATTCTCGCCGAAACGGAAATGAATCAACATTCCGGCAAAATATTGGCAACTATCGCATTTCAAATACTGGTACCTGCAAACACAAACATATATGCAGCACCACAAACATACATAGATCTAGCTAGGCCACAAAAAGTGCATGTGCACATTGTTGGAGCGAGCTAGGGAGAAAACAAGTAGATCTACATCATGAAGATAGCTTTCCCCTTACTTACCTATCAAAAAAAGGTAATTTCACCACTTAATTTTGATGAATCTATGGTGGAAATGAGGTGAGGAGGAGGAGGCAGCCGAAAGCTTGGAGAAGGAGGTGGAGGGAATGAAGTGGGGAAAGTGAGTGGGTAGGTATGTGGCTGTCCAAAATATCTTGTTGGGGTCCCAGGTTACTAATGGCGCACCACCAGCAAATGCGCCATTAGTAACCCTGGTTACTAATGGCGCACCTGTAGGTGGTGCACCATTAGTAGTTTTGCAGAAAAGTAAAAAAAGAAAATATATATACTAATGGCGCACTGTGGAAAAGTGCGCCATTAGTTGTTTAAACTAGTAATGGCGCACTGTGACACGGTGCGCCATTAGTAGTTTTGCAAAAAAGTAAATATATATATATACTAATGGCGCACTGCCTGCCAGGTGCGCCATTACTAGTTAGAACTAGTAATGGCGCACTTCGACCCGATGCGCCATTAGTATGTATGGAAAAATGGAAAAAAATTAATACTAGTGGCGCACCGAGTGTACGGTGCGCCATTAGTGTCTTCCACACTAATGGCGCATCAACAACCGGTGCGCCATTAGTATATAGTAGTGGCGCACTGCTTACCTGGTGCGCCATTAGTATCAATCCTATCTATAGCCCTTTTCTTAGTAGTGCACCACGTGATGATCGGGTGTGATAGATTCTAACGTTCACGTACAACGGGTGTAAGCCAGATTTACACATGCAAAACACTTAGGTTGACTTGACGAGCCTAGCATGTACAGACATGGTCTCGGAACACAAGAGACTGAAAGTTCGAACATGAGTCGTATAGTAGATACGATCAACATGAAGATGTTCACCAATGATGACTAGTCCGTCTCACGTGATGATCGGACACGGCCTAGTTGACTCGGATCATGTATCACTTAGATGACTAGAGGGATGTCTATCTGAGTGGGAGTTCATTAAATAATTTGATGAGATGAACTTAATTATCATGAACATAGTCAAAAGGTCTTTGCAAATTATGTCGTAACTTGCGCATTAGTTCTACTGTTTTAGATATGTTCCTAGAGAAAATTTAGTTGAAAGTTGACAGTAGCAATTATGCGGACTGGGTCCGTAAACTGAGAATTGTCCTCAAATACTGTGCGGAAGGATTATGTCCTTAATGCACTGCTCAATGTGCTGAACCTCGAGCGTTATCTGTGGATGTTGCGAACATCTGACATACATGTTTTGATGACTACGTGATAGTTCAGCGCGTAATGTTAAACGATTTAGAATTGAGGCACCGGGAGACATTTTGAAACGTTGCAGAACATATGAGATGTTCCAAGGACTGAAATTGGGATTTCAGGCTAGTGCCCACGTCAAGAGGTATGAGACCTTTGACAAGTTTCTTAAGCCTGCAAACTAAGGGAGAAAAGCTCAATTGTTGAGCATGTGCTCAGATTGTCTGAGTACGACAATCGCTTGAATCGAGTGGGAGTTATCTTCCACATGAGATAGTGATGGTTCTCCATAGTCACTGCCACCAAGCTATTAGAGCTTCGTGATGAACTATAACATATCAGGGATAGACATGATGATCCTTGAGCAATTCAGGATGTTTGACACCGCGAAAGTAGAAATCAAGTAGGAGCATTAATTGTTGATGGTTAGTAAAACCACTAGTTTCAAGAAGGGAAAGGGAAAGAAGGGATACTTCATGAAACGGCAAATCAGTTGCTGCTCTACTGAAGAAACCCAAGGTTGAACCCAAACCCGAGACTAAGTGCTTCTGTAATGAGGGGAACGGTCACTGAAGCAGAACTACCCTAGATACTTGGTGGATGAGAAGGCTGGCAAGGTCGACAGAAGTATTTTGGATATACATTATATTAATGTGTACTTTACTAGTACTCCTAGTAGCACCAAGGTAATAAATACCGGCTCGGTTGCTAAGTGTTAGTAACTCGAAATAAAAGGCTACAGAGACTAGATAAAGGTGAGATGACGATATGTGTTGGAAGTGTTTCCAAGGTTGATGTGATCAAACATCGCACACTCCCTCTACCATCGGGATTGGTGCTAAACCTAAATAATTGTTATTTGGTGTTTGCGTTGAACATAGACATGATTGGATTATGTTTATCGTAATTTGGTTATTCATTTAAGGAGAATAATGGTTACTATGTTTATTTGAATAATACCTTCAATGGTCTTGCACCTAAAATGAATGGTTTATTGAATCACGATCTAGTGATACACATGTTCATGCCAAAAGATATAAGATAGTAATGATAGTACCACATACTTGTGGCACTGCCATTTGAGTCATATTGGTATAAAACGCATGAAGAAGCTCCATGTTGATGGATGTTTGGACTCACGCGTTTTTGGAAAGATTGAGACATGCGAACCATGTCTATTGGTATATATGCATGAAGAAACTCCATACAGATGGATCGTTTGGACTCACTTGATTTTGAATCACTTGAGACATGCAAATCATACCACATGGGCAAGATGACTGAAAGTCCTCGTTTTCAGTGAGATGGAACAAGAAAGCAACTTGTTGGAAGTAATACATTTTGATGTGTGCAGTCCAATGAATGTTGAGGCATGCAGTGGATATCGTTATGTTCTTACTTCACAGATGATTTGAGTAGATTCTAAGTATATTTACTTGATGAAACACAAGTCTGAATTATTGAAAGGTTCAAGTAATTTCAGAGTAAAGTTGAAGATTGTCGTGACAAGAGGATAAAATGTCTATGATATGATCATAGAGATGAATATCCGAGTTATGAGTTTGGCACACAATAAAGACACTGTGGAAATTGTTTCACAACTAATACCGCCTGGAACACCATAGTGTGATGGTGTGTCCGAATATCATAACTGCACCCTATTGGATATGGTGCATACCATGATGTCTCTTATCGAATTACCACTATCGTTTATGGGTTAGGCATTAGAGGCAACCGCATTCACTTTAAATAGGGCACCACGCAATTCCGTTGAGACGACATTGTATGAACTATGGTTTAGAGAAACCTAAGTTGTCGTTTCTTAAAAGTTTGGGGATGCGATGCTTATGTGAAAAAGTTTCAGGCTGATAAGCTCGAACCCAAAGCGGATAAATGCATCTTCATAGAACACCCAAAAACAGTTGGGTATACCTCCTGTCTCAGTTCCGGAAGCAAAAGGGATTGTTTCTAGAATCGGGTCCTTTCTTGAGGAAAAGTTTCTCTCGAAAGAATTGAGTGGGAGGATGGTGGAGACTTGATGAGGTTATTGAAGTCACTTCAACTAGTGTGTAGCAGGGCACAGGAAGTTGTTCCTGTGGCGCCTACACCAATTGAAGTGGAAGCTGATGATATTGATCATGAAACTTAGGATCAAGTCACTACCAAAACTTGTAGGTCGACAAGGATACGTACTACTCCAGAGTGGTAAGTAATTCTGTCTTGGAGGTCATGTTGCTAGACAACAATGAACCTACAAGCTATGGAGAAGCGATGGTGGGCCCGGATTTCGACGACTAGCTCGAGGCCATAAAATCCGAGAAAGGATCCATGTATGAAAACAAATTATAGACTTTGGAAGAACTACTTGATGGTCGTAAGGCTGTTGGTTACAGATGGATTTTAAAAAGGAAGACGGACAATGATGGTAAGTGTCACCATTAAGAAAGCTCGACTTGTCGCTAAGATGCTTTCCGACAAGTTCAAGGAGTTAACTGCGATGAGACTTTCTCACTCGTAGCGGTGCTAAGAGTCGGTTGGAATTATATTAGTAGTTACTGCATTATTTATGAAATCATGCAGATAGGGTGTCAAAACATTGTTTCCTCGACAATTTTCTTGAGGAAAGGTTGTATATGATACAACCAGAAGGTTTTGTCAATCCTATGAGATGCTAACAAGTATGCAAAGCTCCATCAATCCTTCTAAGGACAGGAGTAAGCATCTCGGAGTTGGAATATATGCTTTGATGAGATGATCAAAGATTTTGGGTTTATACAAAGTTTATGAGAAACTTGTATTTCCAAAGAAGTGAGTGGGAGGACTATAGAATTTCTGATGAGTATATGTTGTTGACATATTGTTGATCGGAAATGATGTAGAATTTCTGGAAAGCATATAGGGTTATTTGAAAAGTGTTTTTCAATGGAAAACCTGCAATAAGCTAGTTGAACATTGAGCATCAAGATCTATAAGGATAGATCAAAAACGCTTAATAGTACTTTCAAACGAATACACACCGTGACAAGATTTTGAAGGAGTTCAAAATAGATCGGCAAAGAAGGAGTTCTTGGCTGTGTTATGAGGTGTGAGTATTGAGTAAGACTCAAGACCTGACCACGACAGAAGAGAGAGAAAGGACGAAGGTCGTCCCCTATGCTTTAGACGTAGGCTCTACAGTATGCTTTGCTGTGTACCGCACCTGAAGTGTGCCTTGCCATGAGTCAATCAAGAGGTACAAGAGTGATCCAGGAATAGGATCGCATGACAGAGGTCAAACTTATCCTTAGTAACTAGTTGACTAAGGAATTTTCTCGATTATGGAGGTGGTAAAAGAGTTCGTTGTAAAGGGTTATGTCGATGCAAACTTTGACACTAATCCGGATGACTCTGAGTAGTAAACCGGATTCGTATAGTAGAGCAGTTGTTTGGAATAGCTGCAAGTAGCGCATGGAAGCTGCATTTACAAGATGACATAGAGATTTGTAAAGCACACACAGATCTGAAAGGTTCAGACCCGTTCACTAATAACTTCTCTCACAAGCAAGAGATGATCAAACACCATGGGCGTTGGATTCATTACAATCACATAGTGATGTGAACTAGATTGTTGACTCTAGTGCAAGTGGGAGACTGTTGGAAATATGCCCTAGAGGCAATAATAAAATGGTTATTATTATATTTCCTTGTTCATGATAATTGTCTATTGTTCATGTTGTAATTGTATTAACTGGAAACTGTAATACATGTGTGAATACATAGGCCACAACATGTACCTAGTGAGCCTCTAGTTGACTAGCTCGTTGATCAATAGATGGTTATGGTTTCCTGACCATGGACATTAGATGTCATTGATAACGGGATCACATCATTAGGAGAATGATGTGATGGACAAGACCCAATCCTAAGCATAGCACAAGATCGTGTAGTTCGTTTTCTAAAAGCTTTTCCAATGTCAAGTATAATTTCCTTAGACCATGAGATTGTGCAACTCCCGGATACTATAGGAATGCTTTGGGTGTATCAAACATCACAACGTAATTTGGTGGCTATAAATTAAAGGTGAACTACAGGTATCTCCGAAAGTGTCTGTTGGGTTGGCATGAATCGAGACTGGGATTTGTCACTCCGTATGATGGAGAGGTATCGATGGGCCCACTCGGTAATGCATCATCATAATGAGCTCATTGTGACTAAGTAGTTAGTCACGGGATCATGCATTACAAAACGAGTAAAGTGACTTGCCGGGAACGAGATTGAACGAGGTATTGGGATACCGACCATCGAATCTCGGGCAAGTAACATACCGATTGACAAAGGGAATTGTATACAGGATTGATTGAATCCCCCACATCGTGGTTCATCCGATGAGATCATCATGGAACATGTGGGAGTCAACATGGGTATCCAGATCCCACTGTTGGTTATTGGCTGGAGAATGTCTCGGTCATGTCTGCATGGTTCCCGAACCCGTAGGGTCTACACACTTAAGGTTCGATGACGCTAGAGTTGTTATGGGAAATAGTATGTGGTTACCGAAGGTTGTTCGGAGTCCCGGATGAGATCCTGGACATGACGAGGAGCTTCAGAATGGTCTGGAGGTGAAGGTCGGTATATTGGACGAAGGGTATTGGAGTCCAGAATTGCTCCGGGGGTACCAGGTGATGACCAGCGTGTCCGAAAGGGGTTTCGGAGGCCCCGGCAAGCGTTGGGGGCCTTATGGGCCAAGGGGAGGGGGAACATCAGCCCACTAAGGGGCTGAGCGCCCCTCCCACCCCATCTCACATAACCTAGAGAGGTTGGGGCGCCTCCCCTAGGCCAGCCACCCCTCCCGGCTTGCGGGGCAAGTTTCCTAGGGGGTGGGGGCGCCCAATCCCATCTAGGGTTTCCCTTGGCCGCCGCCCCCTCCTCTAGATCCATCTAGAGGGGCCGGCCCCCTCTCTCCCCTTCCCCCTATATATAGTGAGGGGGTGGGAGGGCAGCCACACCCTTCCCCTGGCACAGCCCTCCCTCCTCCAATACTTCCTCCTCCTCCGTAGTGCTTAGCGAAGCTCTGCCGGAGAACCACGAGCTCCACCACCACCACGCCGTCGTGCTACCGGAGTTCTCCCTCAACTTCTCCTCTCTCCTTGCTGGATCAAGAAGGAGGAGACGTCCCCGGGAAGTACGTGTGTTGAACGCAGAGGCGCTGTCCTTTCGGCGCTAGATCGGATGTTCCACGATTTGAATCGCGAGTACGACTCCATCATCAATGTTCTTGTAACGCTTCCGCATCACGATCTTCAAGGGTATCAAGATACACTCCTCTCTCTCTTGTTGCTAGAATCTCCATAGATTGATCTTGGTGATGCGTAGAAAAATTTGAATTTCTGCTACGTTCCCCAACATGGGTAGGCACAGCACCGTGCTGCCATACCACGGGAGGCGCAGTCGCAGGGATGCCCGGAGCGCCCGTAGCGCTCGGACCGGCAGCGTGGTGCGAGGCAGTGCCCGCAAACGGCATACTCCCGCCAGGACGAGGGCTGATGATGCCCGCTCCTGGGGCATGTGGGCGCCATGGCATCGGCCAGGCGTGAACCATGCCTGTCCACGGCGCAGCTGCAGGAGCGGGAGGGTGTTGAGCGTGCCCACCCTCGCCGGAGTGGGACGACTGAACCCCGCCGGAGTTGTTGCCCTTCCCCTTGCCCTTGTAGCGCCCACCTCCGCCGCGTGGAGGGCCGTTCCCAGGGCCGCCGCCACCGCCGCCGCCACCCGGATTGTTGTTGTTGGCCGGGACGCGTGCAGCGTGCAGCGCGGTCTCAGTGTTGCCGTTGGCAGAGAGACCGCTCTCCTTAGCAGGAAGGCACAGCAGTGCAGCAGGGTCGGGAACGGTGTCTGCATCGTCAGGATGGGCACCGCATAGCGAAAACGTGGGTGAAGTCCACGGAACATGTTGAGCACCTGATCGCGGTCGATGATGGGCGCGCCGAGCTCGGCGAGGCGGTCGGCGCAGTCCTTGAGCCGTGCGAAGAAGGAGAGGATGGACGAGGAACCTTGCTCGATGCAGCAAAATTCGGTGGAGAGAAACACCACCTGATGCTCCGTGTTCTCGAGGAAGAGAGTGAAGATGGACTCCCAGACGGCAGCGGCAGTGGCGCCGCGCTGGTGAATGAGCCCGAAGACCTCCGTGCTGACGCAGTTGTACAGCCAGGTGAGGACGTGGGCGTCGTCCTGCGCCCAGGATGGGTCATGGGGCCGTGCCGGGCCAGCGATGTGGTCAGTGATGGCGTGCTTGGCGAACGTGACCTCGAAAAGAGTGCACCAATGGGAGAAGTTGGGCGGGTTGAGCATGAGCACGATGGGAATGTGCTAGTTGATGTAAACTCCGGCGAGAGGAGAGACGGGCTGCTGGTTGTGCGCGGAGGAGGAGGCCGTCGGATCCGGCATGAAGAGCGCCCCGCGCGTGATGGCAGAGGGGGTGAGGAGGGTCTGGGTATGGCTCTGGGAGGAGGGCGGCGTGGCGAGTGAACCTCCGCCGATGGCATGGTTGGGCCGCGGTGGTGGGGGAGGAGGGGGAGGGGGAGGAGCGGCCATGGCCACGAGGTGCAGAGGGGAGCGGAAGCGGTTTCAGAGACGAGGAATGAGCCCTGCGTCTGATACCATGTAGAATGCTATGGGAAAAGGAGATTGCACCTTGGGTGCTCTCCGATCTATACACTCCTATATATAGCTCAGGTTACAACAGGGGCGTGGAGCGCCAGGTCGTGGCTACGTGCATGGATCGTGGGTGATCGCATGCGGTACGTGCGCATGGGGGGAGAGAGGTGAGAGACAGACTAGCTAACTGCTAACACCGATGTCGCCGCCCTTGTCGCCAAGGACCCAAAGTTCCTCTGTGCCAGCGTGGAGAGAACACTGACGCCCGTCGTCGTCAGGCTCTCGGGCCTCGGCTTGTCGCGTTCTAAAATAGCGCGCCTCGCCTTGCTCGCGCTCGACAAATTCTGCAAAAAATCCATCATCGCCGGGATGCATTACTGCTTGCCCCTCTTTGGGTCCTCGAAGAACCTCCTTCGAGCCCTACCTCGAGCGGGTGGCTCCATTCTCGGGTCTGACCTCGACCGGGTGGTCAAGCCCAATGTCACCTTCCTGCACGAGTGCGGGCTAGCTGCTTGTGATATTACCAGGCTCTACATATGTATGCCATTGCTGCTCAGCATCAGCACCGAACGCATCCGGACAGCAGTGGCGTGTATCAAAGGTCTTCTTGGTGTGCCCCGAGGATCTCCGATGTTCAGACATGCATTACAAGCTGTTGCATTCCTCAGCGAAGAAAAAATCACTGCCAAAGTGGAGCTCTTGAAGAAAACATTCACGTGGACGGATGCTGAGGTGGGCATTGTTGTTTCTAAGTGTCCACAAGTGTTGTCCAGGAATAAAGAATCGCTGGAGCGCAGGTCCGAGTTCCTTATTTCCGAGTTGGGATTGGAACCAGCATACATTGCTTATCGTCCAGCATTGCTCACTTATAGTCTAGAGGGCCGGCTTAGGCCCCGGTGCTACATTGTAAAGTTTCTTAAGGAAAATGGGTTGCTAGATCATGACCGGGACTACTATAATACACTCAGTATCAGCGAGAAGGTATTCATGGAGAAGTTCATATTCCCTCACAAGGAAGCTGCACCCCATCTCACTCAAGACTATGCAAATGCTTGCAGGGGGGAAGTGTCCGCCAGGTTCAGTTTTACTTGAACCAAGACCGATATGAAAATGGGTATGTTCATTATGTCATTCAGAAGAGAAGAAAACATCGCACTGCTATGAGCTTGTTCTTCCTCCTATCATATTAACACACATATAGGAACTAAGAAAGTGAGATCAGGGAATCCTGCAAATTCTTTGAAGTATCGATAAGTAGTATTGTTGCACACTCTGTATCTTTGTGTTCTAAAATGGCCATTGCAGTTTTCAATGCAATCCTCCATCTACCTTTCATGAAAGAATGTTCTCATTTTGGCCATGAAGATGATATGAAATCTCAAACTTCACTGGAAGTAGTATTTCTGTTTCTCACTAGTAGTTTGTATCAGTTTTCGTTTGTCTCTTGCAGTTTTGCATGGCATTCTGGGCGATACTTTTCTAGGGGATTCTGTTCTTGAAACTGAATAGTTGAGTAGTAGGCTAGTAGCATTTTTGTTGAAAGCCTACTTGTCTATTACTACGTAAACAGAAATTTCTAATGCCCTGGTATTGCATAGTGCTGAAAAACAGAGGACATTTCATACAATAAGGAAACTTAAGTTATGGTAACCTTGAAAAGAGTTATGGCATTACCATGTTAATTTCGGTTATATCTTTTAGCTAATTTTATTCCATAATAGCACTATCTATATAGATCGTGCATGCATATTTATCCTTAGCATATTTGTTTAGGATAGTAAAATGGGTCTTATGTACCGTCATTTTCACAAATTTCTATGTGAGAAGTCGAGGAAAAGGAAAAAAGCCGGATGGGATGCCATGTAGTATGAATCTTGCAGAATTTCAAACATAGGAATTACTATGCACCTTAGACTACGAACCAACCTGTGAGGATGGTGCACATTTCTTTGTTCTTGATGCGAGGTTGTGTAAGTTGGAAGAAATGAGATCTAAGGTGTGTGCTTGCAGTAAGGCAACGAGATGTAATTTAAAGACCAAACTGAGATCTAAGGTGTGTCCCTCTTCTCTGGTTGCTTGTTAAAATTATAGAATCAAGATTAATGAAATGGAGGTGAGGTGAATAGGTTGATGGATGAAGTGACTTCCATCAGGTGAGAAGGTGTGTCCCCCCTTCTCTGGTGCTTGTTTATTTCCTCAAGCAAAGTGGCTGGGCAATAGGAGCATAGTAATTTACTGAATATGGATGGTGGTTTCTTTCTTCCAGGTGAATATGTGCTGAAACTGGATGTAGATGGTGCTTTCTTGTTCTGCCAGGATATATGACGAAACATACATAATTCTGAAGGCTTTGTAGGTTGATGATACCCTGACGCTTCATTGACAAGTGGCCTGATGATGGCGTGAGTTTTATTCAGGGAAGCTCCTACTTTTCTCTTTTTTGAATCTTGCAAATTAAGTAATCCTTTTGTTATACTATACATTTGATACAACTTTTAGAGTGGTTGGGCTTTTTTAGAACCGTTCGTTGATGTCGACCTAACGGCAGACAAATACGAAGTACTGGGTAGTACTCCGATGAAAGTACGCGAAAGTGGACTGTAACGAGTGGGGCCGGTACTCGTGACAAGGTGGGGACTGTAACACCCCGGATTCGATGCGCCAGGTGTCTGCCAGTTATTCGCTGTCGTTGCCATGTCATTTGCTTGCGTGTTGCATTTTGCCATGTCATCATCTGCAGTTCATCTGCATGTTTTTAAAAACTTGCATCCGTTCGGGTTCCGCCGGTTCTCTTCGTTGTCCGTTCTGAGCCAGACACTCTCCCACGCGCCCGCGGCATCTCCGAAATATTATTTTATAAGTGGCATAAAAATGTTCTCAGTTTCGGATGTAACTTGGCATGTGGTCTTATTATAGTGTAGACAGGCCGCCTGTCAAGTTTCGTCGCATTCGGAGTCCGTTTGCCTGCCCAACCGTTAAACATATAGCGGTACCGTTGCCAGTACCTTCGTCGGACGTTTCGGTCTCCGAAACTGCCGCCGGGCTGCAACCTCTCTTCTCCCCCCTCAGCCCGAGCCCTATCTTCACAGCCCACCAACCCCTCACCAAGTCTCCCTCCGCCCCGGACCGTCGGATCGAAATCCGATGACAAAACCCCCTCCAAACCCCCCCTAACCCTAATACCTACCCTATATATACACCCCTTCCTTCCAAAATGGGCATCCCTAGCCCCTCACCTACCCCTAGCCGCCTCCCCACAGCAGCCATCTTCCTCCTCCTCAAATTCCATGCGCCACCAACCAGCCTCCACCACCTGCGCCGCCCCCTCCTCGTTTTCTGGCGCCGGCTAGCCACCTCCCGCCACTTGGCGCATCCCGATTGGCCCAGCCACCACCATCCGGCGACCCTGGCCACTCCCACTCCTCCACGTCGCCCCGCAGCTCTTCCCACCGTCACGCACCCGCCAGGGCCTGCCGAAGCCCAGATCGGGCCCTGCGAAGCCCATCGGAGCCCTGCCCAAGGCCCGCTCGCGCCGTCGCCCGTCTGCAGCGCGCCCCGAGCAGCCCGTGCTCGCCCGAGCGCCGCCCGCTCCCCGGTGCTCCTCCCGCTTCGCCCCGCACCTCGCCGGACTGCTCCGTCGCCGCCGCCGTCCTCAGGTCACGCCGCCCCCGCGCCATCTCGTTTTCCCTTGCTCTCTCTCTCATCCCGAACTCCCTCTCTCTCCTTCCCCCACAGGTCCCCGCCGCCTTGGAGCTTCGCCCGTCGTCGGCTGGCCACGCCGTCGCCGGGAACGGGGCCGCCGGGTCCAGATCCGCCCGGATCCGGCCGGAGACACCGCCCCCATGGCCTCCTCTGCCTTCGCTGGCCCCTGCCGGAGCCAGCCGCCGCCGTCCTGGTCAGAGGTCGAGCGGAGGAGCCGCTCGACCCGACCGTCCGCTCGCGTCGCCCGCATGGGCCGCACCCTCCCGAGTGGGCCGGCCTCGCCCGCAGCGCAGCCCCAGCCGCGCCACCGTCCTGGGCCGAGCCCAATGGTGAGAGCCCACCAAATCCCGCCCCGGTCGCACTTTAGCTATCCAGCGCTCACATATTTTTTTCCTGAAAACGACCAAGTCCTGTACTTTTTGCATATTTTTGTGCCCTGTTCAACATGCCATAACTCCATGCATACTGCTCCGTTTCGTGCGTGTAATATGTAAAAATGTTCATTTAGAGATGATCTACATTTCATTCCATTGCACCATGTTCATTTGAGTCCATATTGATGCCTGAATCATCGTTGCAAGAGTGCTATATGATGTTGTCTGCTGTCTGTGAACAGAACATGTTCATTTGTCATTTTTGCCATGATTGATGTGTGCATCCTATGAGGTTGATGTCTACATGTGTTTTGAACTATGCCATGTCTTCTTTATAGAGGTGCTTACCATGTATTTTTGTGATCAATGTGGCGACTAGCACAAGCATGCAAACTAGGCTTCGTGATGTTGCTGATTTCAGTCCCTGTTCTGATGTTATTTTTATGCCATGTAAACTTGATGCTACAGAGAGATCCAAGCATATTTTGAGATACTTCAGTAAGGTTGTTTTGAACATATGGTTATTCTATATCCATTCATGCCCCTGTTTACAATTATGGAGTAGTCTAGCATGTCATTTTCTTGCTCTACTTTTGCTAGAAAATGTTTCCTGGCAGATTGTTTACATGTTATTCAACTTTGCCAAGGTTGTTGTAGTTGATCCTTGCATGCTATGAACTTGTTCTTGCCTTGGTTAGTTTCATAAACATGTCTACTTGTTGATGCTATGCTTATATTGTCAAGCAATGACTTGTGGTGAGTGAATTGAGCTTGTTAAGTAGGGTACTTGCTGTTACTGTTTTGCTAGGCTGAATCTGTTATTTGGTGATGCTATGTAAACCTGCTGCTACTAGTCATTCTATGCATAATCTGGAGATGTTCACTAAGGGTGTCTTGTTATACATGTCATTCTCTATCCATCCATGCCCCTGGTTGCATTTATAGACTGTTGTAGGTTGTTGTAATCTTGCTCCAAAGTTGCTAAATAATGTTGCTGTCAGCCTGTTAACATTAAGTTCAGTTGTTGCCATGATTGTTGCTAGTGTTCCATGCACCCTATGAACTTGCTATTGCCATGTATAGCTTCACAAATATGTCTTCTTACTGTTGGTTACCTTGTCATGCCATGTATTGCTCTGTGGTGAGTGGTTCAAGCTCACCAACATGACTACTTATCGTTGTTCCTGCCATGTATGAATTTGTCATATAACTTGCCATGTTTACATGGGTGCCATCATATTTTCTGGTCCTTTTTGGCTCATGGTCAATAAAGGACTTTTGTTCTATGCATTTAGTAGTATCATGCCATGCCTTAATTTTCTATGATAAGTTCCTGTAACATGTTGTTTGATAGCTCTAAACATTGCAACCTGATGTTATTTCTGCAAAGTCTGAAACTGTTACTATTTCCAATCTTGCCATGTGTGTTTGAGCATGTTCTAGTGATTTCTGGAGATAGCTGAGTGTCCATGTTTCGTTATGCTTTACTTGTAGATCATGTCCATGCCTTTTGTTTTTATGTTGTGATGCTATAGCATATTGTTTTGATGCTTGCAATATGCCTAGTTGCTGCTTTGGACAGATTGTTGCTATAATTTGTATAGAGTGTATGTGTTGAACTGTTCCTCCGTTTTGAGTGTGCTCTATATGAAACTTGCTTGATTTTGCATCTAGTTTCATATTATCATGTTGAATCCTTGTTTTGAGGTGTTTGCTTGATGTTTGTATGCATTTTGCATCAATGCCATGTTTAACTTGTTTTGCTCACATCTTCTAGGCCGTAGCTCTGAATTAAATGAACTTTATATGTAACTAGACTAGAATCTCATGTAGATAATATTGGTGCATTTTAACTTGTTGTTTAACAACTTGAACATAAGGTTTATTCAGATCTGGAAAAATTTCGAAATTTGCATATGAGGGCTTACCGGAATTGTTATATGTTGTTTCCGGCCTCATTTAAACTTGCCTTGATGTATTGCTCTTGTTTGCATCATCTCTTGCCATGAGTAGCTTCATGTAGTCTTGTCTTGCATCATGCTTGTTGTGCATCATGTCTTGTCTATGTGTGGTGTGTTTACTATGTTGTGTGCTTCTCTCGATAGTTCCCGTTTCGTTGCGATCGTGAGGATTCGTTCGTCTATGCTTGGTTCATCTTCGTGGCTTCATCTTCTTCATGGACTCGTTCTTCTTCCTAGCGGAATTTCAGGCAAAATGACCGCTACCCTGGATCTCACTACTACCATTGCTATGCTAGTTGCTTGGTTCTATCGCTATGCTGCGTTACCTATCTTTTGCTCATCAAGCCTCCCAATTTGCCATGAACCTCTAACCTTTGTCACCCTTCCTAGCAAACCATTGCTTGACTATGTTACCGCTTTGCTCAGCCCTCTTATAGCGTTGCTAGTTGCAGGTGAAGTTGAAGATTGCTCCATGGTGAACAGGATTATGTTGGGATATCACAATATCTCTTATTTAATTAATGCATCTATATATTTGGTAAAGGGTGGAAGGCTCGGCCTTATGCCTGGTGTTTTGTTCCACTCTCTCCGCCCTAGTTTCCGTCATACCGGTGTTATGTTCCCGGATTTTGCGTTCCTAACGCGGTTGGGTGATTTATGGGACCCCCTTGACAGTTCGCTTTGAATAAAACTCCTCCAGTAAGGCCCAACCTCGGTTTTACCATTTGCCTCACCACCACCTACTTTTCCCTTGGGAGTAATTAACCTGAGGGTCATCTTTATTATAGCCCCCCCCCCCCGGGCCAGTGCTTCTCTAAGTGCTGGTCCGAACCAGAGCCACTTGCAGCGCCACCTCGGGGAAACTCGAGGTCTGGTTTTAGTTGTACGTACTGTTCATCCGGTGTTGCCCTTAGAACGAGATATGTGCAGCTCCTATCGGGGTTGTCGGTGCATCGGGCGGTCTTGATGGTCTTGTTTTACCATTGTCGAAATGTCTTGTAAACCGGGATTCCGAGTCTGATCGGGTCTTCCTGGGAGAAGGTATATCCTTCATTGATCACGAGAGCTTATCATGGGCTAAGTTGGGACACCCCTGCAGGGTATAAACTTTTGAAAGCCATGCCCATGGTTATGGGCAGATGGGAATTTGTTAATGTCCGGTTGTAGATAACTTGACACCAGATCCGAAATAAAACGCATCAACCGCGTGTGTAGCCGTGATGGTCTCTTTTCGGCGGAGTCCGGGAAGTGAACACGATTTTGGGTTATGTTTGACGTAAGTAGGAGTTCAAGATCACTTCTTGATCATTGCTAGCTTCACGACCGTTCTGCTTGCTCTCTTCTCGCTCTTATTTACGTATGTTAGCCACCATATATGCTTAGTCGCTGCTGCTACCTCACCACTTTACCCCTTCCATTCCCTTTAAGCTTTGCTAGTCTTGATACCCATGGTAATGGGATTGCTGAGTCCTGGTGGCTCACAGATTACTACAGCAACAGTTGCAGGTACAGGTTATGAGATGATCCTGACGCGAGAGCGATGCTTGCTTGCGTTGAGTTCTTCTTTTGCTTCTTCGATCAGGGAATAGGTTCCAGGTCGGCAGCCTGGGCTAGCAGGGTGGATGTCGTTTGAGTTTCTGTTTGTGGTTCATCTGTAGCCGGATGTTGCTCTTATGTATTGTGATGTTGTATTCATGTGGCATTGTATGCCTTTTGTATGTATCCCCATCTATTTATGTAATGTTGATGTAATGATATCCACCTTGCAAAAGCGTTTCAATATGCGGTTCTATCCTTGGTGGGACCTTCGAGTCTCTTTAGGATAGTATCGCATATTGGGCATGACAAGTTGGTATCAGAGCCTCGACCGACCTTAGGAGCCCCCTTGATTGATTGTGTAGTTTGGCCGTTGTTGAGTCTAGAAGAAAACTATTTGGGAGTCTAGTTATATCGGAGAGTAGGAATTTCTTTTTACTCCTCAGCCCCTTCGTCGCTCTGGTGAGGAATCTTGACGTAGGTGTTTTGAATTACTCCTCTTCCCCTTCAAATTTTCTTTAGGTTCACGCAGTTGGTTTTCCAATCGTTGGTTCTCAGCTCTTTTCATCCGGTGCATTTCTCGTCAAGTTAACTCGAGCCTCTTCAACGTTGCCAAGTTCAATCCTCAGTTGTTTTCTTTTCCCACCCACCCACCCTTTTTATTCTCGAAGCCGGAGTCCGTAATCAAGTATCCATCCTACTCGTGCGAAGTTGTCAAGTTTCATCGCATTCAGAGTCCGTTTGACTGCCCAACCGTTAAACATATAGCGGTACCGTTGCCAGTACCTTCGTCGGACGTTTCGGTCTCCGAAACTGCCGCTGGGCTGCAACCTCTCTTCTCCCCCCTCAGCCCGAGC
>NC_057798.1:717946742-717951697 GCF_018294505.1 Triticum aestivum | reverse complement strand
TCTACCTCCGCCCCGGACCGTCGGATCGAAATCCGATCCCCGAACCCCCCTCCAAACCCCCCTAACCCTAATACCTACCCTATATATACACCCCTTCCTTCCAAAATGGGCATCCCTAGCCCCTCACCTACCCCTAGCCGCCTCCCCACCGCAGCCATCTTCCTCCTTCTCAAATTCCGTGCGCCACCAACCAGCCTCCACCACCTGCGTTGCCCCCTCCTCGTTTTCCGGCGCTGGCCAGCCACCTCCCGCCACTTGGCATAGCCTGATTGGCCCAGCCACCACCATCCGGCGACCCTGGCCACTCCCGCTCCTCCACGTCGCCCCGCAGCTCGTCCCACCGTCGCGCACCCGCCAGGGCCCACCGAAGCCCAGATCGGGACCTGCGAAGCCCATCGGAGCCCTGCCCGAGGCCCGCTCGTGCCGTCGCCCGTCTGCCGCGCGCCCCGAGCAGCCCGTGCTCGCCCGAGCGCCGCCCGCTCCCCGGTGCTCCTCCCGCTTCGCCCCGCACCTCGCCGGACTGCTCCGTCGCCGCCGCCATCCTCAGGTCACGCCGCCCCCGCGCCATCTCGTTTTCCCTTGCTCTCTCTCTCTCTCTCATCCCGAGCTCCCTCTCTCTCCTTCCCCAGCAGGTCCCCACCGCCTTGGAGCTTCGCCCGTCTTCGGCTGGCCTCGCCGTCGCCGGGAACAGGGCCGCCGCGTCCAGATCCACCCGGATCTGGCCGGAGACGCCGCCCCCATGGCCTCCTCTGCCCTCGCCGGCCCCTGCCAGAGCCAGCCGCCGCCGACCTGGTCAGAGGTCGAGCGGAGGAGCCGCTCGACCCGACCGTCCGCTCGCATCGCCCGCGTGGGCCGCGCCCTCCCGAGTGGGCCGGCCTCGCCCGCAGCGCAGCCCCAGCCACGCCACCGTCCTGGGTCGAGCCCAATAGTGAGAGCCCACCAAATCCCGCCCCGGTCGCACTTTAGCTATCCAGCGCTCACATATTTTTTTCCTGAAAACGACTGTACTGTAATTTTTGTATATTTTCGTGCCCTGTTCAACATGCCATAACTCCATGCATACTGCTCCGTTTCGCGTGTGTAATATGTCAAAATGTTCATTGAGAGATTCTCTACATTTCATTCCATTGCACCATGTTCATTTGGATCCATATTGATGCCTGAATCATCGTTGCAAGAGTGCTATATGATGTTGTCTGCTGTCTGTTAACAGAACATGTTCATTTCTCATTTTTGCCATGATTGATGTGTGCATCCTATGGGTTGATGTCTACATGTGTTTTGAACTATGTCATGTCTTCTTTATAGAGGTGCTTACCATGTATTTTTGTGATCAATGTGGTGACTAGCACAAGCATGCAAACTAGACTTCGTGATGTTGCTGATTTCAGTCCATGTTTTGTTGTTATTTTTATGCCATGTAAACTTGATGCTACAGAGAGATCCAAGCATATTTTGAGATACTTCAGTAAGGTTTTTTTTCAACATATGGTTATTCTATATCCATTCATGCCCCTGTTTGAAATTATGGAGTAGTCTAGCATGTCATTTTCTAGCTCTACTTTTGCTAGAAATTGTGTCCTGGCAGATTGTTTACATGTTATTCAACTTTCCCAAGGTTGTTGTAGTTGATCCTTGCATGCTATGAACTTGTTCTTGCCTTGGTTAGTTTCATAAACATGTCTTCTTGCTGATGCTATGCTTATCTTGTCATGCAATGACTTGTGGTGAGTGAATCGAGCTTGTTAAGTAGGGTACTTGATGTTACTGTTTTGCTAGGTTGAATCTGTTATTTGGTGATGCTATGTAAACCTGCTGCTACTAGTCATTCTATGCATAATCTGGAGATGTTCACTAAGGGTGTCTTGTTATACATGTCATGCTCTATCTATCCATTCCCCTGGTTGCATTTATAGCCTGCTGTAGGTTGTTGTAATCTTGCTCCAAAGTTGCTAAATAATGTTGCTGTCAGCCTGTTAACATTAAGTTCAGTTGTTGCCATGATTGTTGCTAGTGTTCCATGCACCCTATGAACTTGCTATTGCCATGTATAGCTTCACAAACATGTCTTCTTACTGTTGGTTACCTTGTCATGCCATGTATTGCTCTGTGGTGAGTGGTTCAAGCTCACCAACATGCCTACTTATCGTTGTTCCTGCCATGTATGAATCTGTCATATAACATGCCATGTTTACATGGGTGCCATCATATTTTCTGGTCCTTTTTGGCTCATGGTCAGTAAAGGACTTTTGTTCTATGCATTTAGTAGTATCATGCCATGCCTTAAGTTTCAATGATAAGTTCCTGTAACATGTTGTTTGATAGCTCTAAACATTGCAACCTGGTGTTATTTCTGCAAAGTCTAAAACTGTTACTATTTGCAATCTTGCCATGTGTGTTTGAGCATGTTCTAGTGATTTCTGGAGATAGCTCAGTGTTCATGTTTTGTTATGCTTTACCTGTACATCATGTCCATGCCTTTTGTTTTTATGTTGTGATGCTGTAGCATATTGTTTTGATGCTTGCAATATGCCTAGTTGCTGTTTTGGACAGATTGTTACTATAACTTGTATAGTGTGTATGTGTTGAACCGTTGCTCCGTTTTGTGTGTGCTCTATATGAAACTTGCTTGATTTTGCATATAGTTTCATATTATCATGTTGAATCCTTGTTTTGAGGTGTTTGCTTGATGTTTGTATGCATTTTGCACCAATGCCATGTTTAACTTGTTTTGCTCACATCTTCTAGGCCGTAGCTCTGAATTAAATGAACTTTATATGTAACTTGACTAGAATCTCGTGTAGATCATATTGGTGCATTTTAACTTGTTGTTTAACAACTTGAACATAAGGTTTATTCAGATCTGGACCAATTTCAAAATTTTCATATGAGGACTTACCGGAATTGTTATATGTTGTTTCCCGCCTCATTTAAACTTGCCTTGATGTATTGCTCTTGTTTGCATCATCTCTTGCCATGAGTAGCTTCATGTAGTCTTGTCTTGCATCATGCTTGTTGTGCATCATGTCTTGTCTATGTGTGGTGTGTTTACTATGTTGTGTGCTTCTCTCGATAGTTCCCGTTTCGTTGCGATCGTGAGGATTCATTCGTCTACGCTTGGTTCATCTTCGTGGCTTCATCTTCTTCATGGACGCATTCTTCTTCCTAGCGGGATTTCAGGCAAGATGACCGCTACCCTGGATCTCACTACTACCATTGCTATGCTAGTTGCTTCGTTCTATCGCTATGCTGCGTTACCTATCTTTTGCTCATCAAGCCTCCCAAATTGCCATGAACCTCTAACCTTTGACACCCTTCCTAGCCAACCATTGCTTGGCTATGTTACCGCTTTGCTCAGCCCTCTTATAGCGTTGCTAGTTGCAGGTGAAGTTGAAGATTGCTCCATGGTGAATAGGATTATGTTGGGATATCACAATATCTCTTATTTAATTAATGCATCTATATATTTGGTAAAGGGTGGAAGGCTCGGCCTTATGCCTGGTGTTTTGTTCCACTCTTGCCGCCCTAGTTTCCGTCATACCGGTGTTATGTTCCCCGATTTTGCGTTCCTAATGCGGTTGGGTGATTTATGGGACCCCCTTGACAGTTCGCTTTGAATAAAACTCCTCCAGCAAGGCCCAACCTTGGTTTTACCATTTGCCTCACCACCACCTACTTTTCCCTTGGGAGTAATTAACCCAAGGGTCATCTTTATTATAGCCCCCCCCCCCCGGGGGGGGCCAGTGCTTCTCTAAGTGCTGGTCCGAACCAGAGCCACTTGCAGCGCCACCTCGGGGAAACTCGAGGTCTGGTTTTAGTTGTACGTAGTGTTCATCCGGTGTTGCCCTGAGAACGAGATATGTGCAGCTCCTATCGGGATTGTCGGCGCATCGGGTGGTCTAGATGGTCTTGTTTTACCATTGTCGAAATGTCTTGTAAACCGAGATTCTGAGTCTGATCGGGTCTTCCTAGGAGAAGGTATATCCTTCGTTGATCGCAAGAGCTTATCATGGGCTAAGTTGGGACAACCCTGCAGGGTATAAACTTTCGAAAGCCGTGCCCACGGTTATGGGCAGATGAGAATTTGTTAATGTCCGGTTGTAGATAACTTGACACCAAATCCGAAATAAAACGCATCAACCGCGTGTGTAGCCGTGATGGTCTCTTTTCGGCAGAGTCCGGGAAGTGAACACAATTTTGGGTTATGTTTGACGTAAGTAGGAGTTCAGGATCACTTCTTGATCATTGCTAGCTTCATGACCATTCTGCTTGTTCTCTTCTCACTCTTATTTACGTATGTTAGCCACCATATATGCTTAGTCGCTGCTGCTACCTCACCACTTTACCCCTTCCATTCCCTTTAAGCTTTGCTAGTCTTGATACCCATGGTAATGGGATTGCTGAGTCCTCGTGGATCACAGATTACTACAGCAACAGTTGCAGGTACAGGTTATGCGATGATCCTGACACGAGAGCGATGCTTGCTTGTGTTGAGTTCTTCTTCTGCTTCTTTGATCAGGGGATAGGTTCCAGGTCGGCAGCCTGGGCTAGCAGGGTGGATGTCGTTTGAGTTTCTGTTTGTGGTTCATCTGTAGCCGGATGTTGCTCTTATGTATTGTGATGTTGTATGCCTTTTGTATGTATCCCCATCTATTTATGTAATGTTGATGTAATGATATCCACCTTGCAAAAGCGTTTCAATATGCGGTTTTATCCTTGGTGGGACCTTCGAGTCTCTTTAGGATAGTATCGCATATTGGGCATGACAGGGACGCATTTTAATATAGGGGCAGTTTAGTCCTAGGAAAATTTGCATGCGCCGCCCCTCTCGTCGAATGCAAAACCGCCGCCATGGTTCTACAACTTCCACATTTACTCATCGGCGGCCATCTCCTCCCTCTCCTCCAAGTCCATCGCAGTCATCTCCTCCTTCTCTCCGCTGCAACTTCGCTCCA
>NC_057798.1:717932643-717946380 GCF_018294505.1 Triticum aestivum | reverse complement strand
ACCAGGTCAAGTTGGCCAGGTTGAGGGAGATCCGTTCTTGGTTTGACAACACAAGGCAGATGAGCTGGACGGCAATGGCCACTTTCAAGAATTTGACGAAGAAGGAGAGGGCAAAGCTTTGCCCCCTGCCCGCATAACCGATTCACAAGATCGAGATCTTCCTCTGGGCGATGGAGCAGGCCAATTCGTCCAGTAAGTGGACCAGGAGGAGGTGGTGGGAGTTCAGATCCATGGTAGAGCATCCACTGGATCAGGAACCCACCGTGCACAAGGTGCCGTTGCAGATTGTGCAGCCTCCAACCGAGTCACTAGAGACTCCGAAGAGCAAGATGAGGAGGACAGTGGTCGCGACCTCACTTCCCCGCCGTTCTCCACGCTTCCCTCGCCGCTCTCCTCGTCTGAACAGCGGCGGTAACTATGTTTAGAGTAAGCTTCCCCACTCCTCATCTTCCTACTGCTCGTGCTTACATCGTGGTGATACTGATCGTAATAGCTCAGAGAGGGAATGCTATATGGCATTTTAATCTCAATGAATTGCATGAATATTTGAGTACATGGATTTGGAGGATGGATTATGATGTATGTGAACCCTAGGCATCATATGAACCCTAGGACTAATTAGTAATGTTCTAGTGGTAGACACTGAAATATTTCGGTACACACCGGTAGGCACTGAAATATTTCGGTACTGCCCTAGGCAAAATTTGTAATGTTGTAGTGGTGGACACTGAAATATTCTGGTACACACCAGTAGGCACTCAAATATTTTGGTACTGCCCTAGGCAAAATTTGTAATGTTGTAGTGGTGGACACTGAAATATTTTGGTACACACCGGTAGGCACTGAAATATTTCGGTACAATGTTGTAGTGGTAGACACTGAAATATTTTGTTACTACAATTTCTGTACACACCGATGCACACTGAATTATTTCAGTACTGCAGTTTCAGTACACACCGGTACACACTGAAATATTTCAGTACTGCAAATTCATACATAGTTGGCATTTTGTCATTTATTTGTGAATTAATCAATGCATCATATGGCCTAACTTTGTACATGAGTTTGGGTCAATTTCATGTCTATTTATTGTTAAAATTATTGTCATGCCATAAAACACAAGACAAGTCACTGACCCAAGCTTGCAAAGATGCCATATCAATGTTGCTGATATGAATATGCATGTTTTCACCAAGTCTTGTGTCAGAATTAAAACTGAGCATTTTTTCTTGATGGTATCCATGGATCTAGAACTCCTATGAATTTGCTCATGTTGGATGTTTTGTTCTCCATCATTTGTACTAGCATTCCGTGCGATTAGATGCCTGGCAAATTTATTTTCTTGCCTCCAACATCCCATGTGTGTTTTGCAGGAAAAAACCTGGAGTTCACCAGGCTGGATGAAGTTGTGAGGCTGGGAGGCTGATGGTGCTGCTACTGGCTGATCCTTCTTCTTTCAGCTTTTATTCGTCCTTTCTCAAGCCGTTGGACCAGTGCTACTTCCCTATATGGTGTTAATGTATTAAGTAGTTCCTTCGAATTTGTAGTATTAGTTAGTTTGAATGTGGAAGTATCGTAATTTTTAGGAACAAAATGTTGCTTTGTATGACCAAGGGTTTGATACCTTAATCTTTGGATAATTAATTATGTGAACTGTTGGATGTGGCGCACAACTAAATGCCTCTACCATTGATACTAGTTCGACTTGTCGGTCCAATTAGAGACCAGCCACTACCATATAGAACAGTTAGCATTTCATACTACAACCTGGCGCAACACTGAAGCGCCACTACCATATAGAACAGTTAGCATGTCTAAAGCAACACTGAAGCACCATTTGTGATAATTGCACCATCAAAACAAAAACTAAACATGAAGGAAGCATTCACCACCTATAAAGTTAAGGCCACACATATTGATAGCATTCTAAGTTACCACCACATGTACCAGGAAGTTCACCACAGATCCAGTTCACACACACAATACATTACATTACATTACGTTAATAGAGGTAGTTTCCAACCAGTTCAGACCCAGATGCAGCTTTCCAAAAGTAAAACATCATCAAATATAGTGATGATGAGTACGGCTTCCAGCTTCTGATGATCAGCATGATGTACGACTAGAAGTTAGGGTTTTTCAGGACCTTGTGGAGGGCAGAATGTTGAGCCCCGATCTTTTAGTCATGACTGCTGATGGATGTAGCCCGACAATGCTCCATCAAATGCTCCTGCAACCCAGACCTGGGCTTGGGCTTGCTGCAGGAGGAGCACCTGTACTTGTCCTTCCTCCAATTGTAGTACATGGCAGATCCTTGGGCCCTGATCTTCTGCACCTCCTTCTCTTCAAAGGACTCGACGTTCCCCTCGTCCACATCATCTCCAGATTCATACTGCACACATTAATGACTGACATTAATACATTATGCATTCAAAAAACTATAAACACGTAATACTAACTCAATGCACAAATAACATTTCAACTAGGCCTTACCTTGTACGGCTCATCTTCATCAGAGTCATATGGGTAGAACCCAGTCTTGTCCCACTTCCTCTTGTTGCCCACAAGATCCTCCTCCTCCTGCTATATTGTCAAACAAGCACATCAATTACAATGAATTGAATTGCAGTTAACAGAATGTCATTACAAACAAAATTGTGAATGTGAAGCACATTGGTATGTTGCAAGTGACCAAATGCTTTCCTTATAAATAAAGAATCTAAGCAATCAATCAAAAGACAAATGATTTCCTTCATAAATGCTAATGAAAATGCAAGCTGGATTCTTGACATTCCCTGAATTTACCCAACACTTTTCTTTTGAGGGAATCCCCCCCCCCACACACACACACACTACTTAATGGAAACATATAGTATATTTTGTTGCTAGGATCCTGCCTTGGAATGTTTACTTCACACTTTACATATAGTATATACTAATTACAGAAGCCAACTACAAATTTCAATATGCACAGATTACTATTTTTGGGATAATGCAGCAAAGCTCCTACACATATTAACATAATGTAGTAGTTAATTAGGTACAACTTCAACTATAAATGCATACATCTCCAACAAACATCTAAAATTTCATTACTTACCTAAACAACAACAAAGTATACTATAGATGAATCTTGTATCATCTAAATCAATTCATCGGCACATCAAAATTAATGCATTCCAAATCAAATATGTTTCCATCCAGTATCATTGAACCACAGATCAAATCAAATAATCATAAATGTCAGCAGCATTGAACTACATATCTAATAATCATATGACATCTATCTGACCTTAAATTCCCCCTTAAATAAGGTATTCAACCTCATACTAATTAAAATCTAACAATCAAAAATTCAACTACTAATCTAATAAGCATCTGAAAAAACCCCAAGATGCTTTTATCTCTGAAGCAACGGCATTGCAGAGGATGTTCAATGCTATCAATATCTCTGAAGCAACAACAAAATTCCACAACTAACCCAAACTAAATAAGCATAGACTGCCCCTTCCCCTCGACCATGCTTCCCCTCTCCTTCAGAAGCCCCAATCCAGCACAAAAAAATCCAGCCCTTGAGAAGCTCTTTTTGATTAACATGACAACACCCAGTACATGAGCACATCCTTCACTATATTTACAACCAAACTAATGCACCATCTAATCACCTCAGGTAGACAATTTCCAAAACACAAGGCCATGCACAACCCATCTCATAGCCTCTGCCTGACAGGCATCAATCAAGCATCAAATAACTGCAACTATGACAACATGCATCAAGCAAGCATCTAAGAATTGCAACTATGACAGGCATAATCCCTAGAACTGATCATCCATTTAATTAATCATCAAGCCAAAGAACTAAAGCAGGCACCAACCCAAACCAATAGAGAAGTATATATTTGACTAATCCATCGTCTAATCCTCAAGCCAAACACCTAAAGAATTGCAAAAATTCCACTACTAATCCAATAAGCATCTGAAAACATCCCATCCCTCAATCCGGCTACTTCTAACCTAATCTAATAATCATATGTGGTCCACCATTCTTGCACAAATCAAATACAGAAAAACCATAATGCAGAGAAAACCCTACCTCCAACAAATCTAACCAAACAAAGTTCTGGCCACAAACACTACAATCTAAAAACTACCAACTAAAAGTGATAAGCAGATACCTTCTGCTCCGCCTCCTCCTCGCCGGAGCCGGCCTCCACCTTCTCCACCTCATGCGCCTCGCCAGAGCCCGCCCCCACCTTCTGCGCCTCGCCAGAGCCCGTCTCCACCTTCTGCGCCTCGCCGGATATCGCCAGAGCGGGCGCATCTGGCTGGACCGCGCCGCTGCGGCCCGGCCCCGCCTTCTCCAGATCTCCAGCGGAGGGAGCACTGCGCTGGACACCGGCACGCCCCCTCACAAAGGTGCCCGCAGCGACCTGCCGCACCTGCTCCACCAGATCTGTGCCCCAATCGGGGCGCTCGCCTCCTGCGTCCGCCATGGCGATGGAGAGGATGCGGTGAGGGAGACGAGGAGGTTGGAGAGGAGAGGGAGTGGGGAGTGGGGAGTGGAGAGAGGGAGAAGATGCGGCAGGGGGAAATGGTGGGCGATGCGGCCGGAGGTGGTTGCCGTCCACATTTATATGATGGGACAGTTTTGGCAACTACCCGTGACACGTGCTGCCCCACGCGCGGGCGGCTTCACGCGTGCACGAAACGCCGCCGTATGCAAACAAATACATATACGGCCGGGCATACGATCCTATATGACGACCAACACGCCCAAAACCAAGGAAGCGTGCACCCGCCCTCCCTCGTGCGCCCTTAAGGCCAGCCCATGTGAGGGGCGGGAAGCCCCTTTCGTTTTTCCTTTTTATTTTTTCTGTTTTCTATTTTTCCTTTTGAAAGTAATTCAGGATTTCTACAAAGTTGCAAATTGTGAAAAAATGTTCGCATTCCAAAGTTGTTCATGGCTTGAAAAAATGTTTAGGACATGATAAATCTCACAGATTCAAAAAATGTTCGTGATTTCAGAAAGTGTTCATATGTTAAAAACATGTTCATGAATTTTTAGTAAATGTTCAAAATATTTTGAAAAATGTATGAATTTTTTAAAAATGTTCATGAATTCGTAAAATATATTAGGAAATTTTAAAAATGTTCACAATTTCAAAAATATATTTCTGAATTTGGAAAAATTTCCTGATTTCAAGAGCAGTTCATCGTTTAAAAAATTGTTCCTGAATTCAAAATATGTTTATGTTTTTCTTAAGAAAGCGTGAATTTTAAAAAAAATCGCAATTTCCCAATAATACAAATATTTTTTGAAGTTGATGAAAAAATATAATTCAAAAGTGTTCACCCATTTTTTTAAAAAAAGTTCAAATCTTAAAAAATCACAAATTAAAAAAATGTTCTCGAATTTCAGAAAATGTATGTAAATTTCTTCGGAAGCTTCAGCAATCATATATAATAGTTACCATGTATAACAGTTACCATGTCACACTACAGCCTATAAAACATCACACAGTGGAATAATCATAGCTACTAGAGCATTAGTTACCACTTAATAATAGTTGCAATCCATCACAAGCAATAGTACCTAGATATGAGTAGATATAGGTACGGTAATACACGACAAGTACTCGCAAACAAGAGCTAACATAACAAGTTCATTTCACATTGATACATGGCCCACCCCAGTTCTAAATGAGGTGGATGGTGATAATCATCCTCAAGTCATGGCGACGGGTGTTCGCAACAGTGAGTAGGATGGCCTGTCCTACCCGAAGATTCTTGGCACGAAGGAACTTCTTCCACCCTACCTTGATCAAGGCAGTGCGACCATCCGTGTCCACTGCATAGGCACAGCTGGTGATGGAGCCCGTTCTGGTAAGGCGTAGTCCAGCAGCCATGCCTTCTTTGTTCGGGTCGATGCCACAGCTATCAAGTAGAGGATGCTCATGATTGCCAAAAGTACCTATTTCCACTTTTTGATAAGAACTAAATGTGTATCAGAATGATGCTAAATTGTGTTTGAATGGGCTCAATAAATTGGGTGCTGGTTTATGCTCTCTGCGTGACCGTCATGGTAACGAAGACACTTGCTTGGCTATGGTCTTGCTGTCAAATTTAAGTTCTTTAAGACTCTTTGTTTTTGTTGCTTCGTCGGGATCGACTAGCTTTCTCGGGCGTCCACGTGCTCTATTCCTTTTTGGGGAGTTGGGTGCACCACTTTTGGGGGAGTTGGGTGCACCGGTATCCTTCTGGGAGTTGGATGTGTCGGGTTCGTTGAAACCATCAGGATTTTTGACTAATTGTACGTCATCTTCTGAACCATCAAGCAGAACTGCTTGCTGGGCATCGTACACCTCCTTCTGTAAAAGAGAGAGTGCTGCGTTAGTTCTAATCATGAGACTTATGAAATAAATGATATATTCTTGATGTAGCGCTAACCGTTATGGGGAACTTATATGATTCGAGACGAAGCGCATTGCAATTTGAATGCAGTAAGGCTGTACATATTTTCCACCTGAAAATATCTATCCTTGCCTATATTTGATAACCGACACTTATGTCAGCAAAGCTTTCAAGCTAAACAAAGTACAAATTTAAATTAGGCATTCAATTAGGGTTTTAGGGTTATTAGTGTTTACGGTTTTAGGGTTGACGGAACTATGTTTGTCTTACAGTGGACCTATCACACACACCGGACATAGGTCGACCGTTGGCCTATAATGGAATCCCTCCGGTAGCATTGATCTGGTCCGTCGACTGGCTCGGCCGACATACTTCGTGCCACAGAGAGCATGCATCCATCCACTGAACCGAATCGATGTTGGGTTGGTTTACATGTACATGTACAGGGACCGAAAATGCGCGTGTCAGATATCGTACTTGCGTGTACATGTACTAATGATCCCAAACTTTCTTAATAATGGCATCCCATGACCACATAGAGAATGCATGTACACACACCAGACATTGGTGGAGCGTTGATCTACAATGGATTCCCTCCGGTAGCATCGATCCGGTCCGTTGACTGGCTCGGCCGACAAACTTCGTGCCACATAGAGCATGCATCCATCCACTGGACCGGATCGATGTTGGGTTGGTTTCATACAGGTGAGGAACCGAGCTAGTGCTTTCGGGGTGTTGACATGCTAGGCCGGAAATGCGCGTGTCAGAGATCGTACTTGCGTGTATAATCCCAAACTTTCTTCATGGCATCCCATGACCCCATAGAGAATGCATGCATAATGTTTTCCATGTGGGGAAAATTTTTGAATGTTTTTACGGTTTAGTGGGGGCGTTAGGCTTATTAGTGTGTACGGTTTTAGGGTTGACGGAACTATGTTTGTCTTACAGTGGACCTATCACACACACCGGACATAGGTCAACCGTTGGTCTACAATGGAATCCCTCCGGTAGCATCGATCTGGTCCGTTGACTGGCTCGGTCGACATACTTCGTGACACAGAGAGCATGCATCCATCCACTGAACCGGATCGATGTTGGGTTGGTTTACATGTACTTGTACAGCGACCGGAAATGTGCGTGTCAGAGATCGTACTTGCGTGTACATGTACTAATGATCCCAAACTTTCTTCATCGCATCCCATGACCCCATAGAGAATTCATGCATAATGGTTTCCATGTGGGGCAAAATTTTGAATGTTTTTACGGTTTCGTGTGTGTGTGGGTGGGTGGGGGGTTAGGGTTATCAGGGTTTTTTGGTTTTTTGGGTTTAGGGTTTAGGGTTGGTTTACGATGGATCCCATCCGGTACCATCGATCCGGTCCATCCACTGGCTCGGCCGACAACCTTCGTGCCACATTGTTCACATTGTCCAATTAACACTTTGTATAGATTTTTTGGGTAAAAAATGAACGAAATAATGCAACTAATCTGAACGTAACGTTTGGCATGTGTCAAACCAAGTAGCCACTATTCCTCAAAAAAACAGTTAGCCACTAAGTGCGCCAAACATATCTCGTAATTACCAACGAAAATGGGTTGACAATTATTTCTGGAAATTCTTGGAAGGAATTTATTGCTCTTCCTTTTTTAGAGAACAATAAGTTGCTAATTTGCTAACATAACAATAAGCTATTTCCTCTTTGCTAAATTTTATTTTGGAAACAAGAAATCAGTTTTCAATTTTATTTGTCCTTTCCAATAGATTTCAAATGAGCTTTTCCTTGGTCTGGTCATACAAGGCATTAAGCACACATGACATTGCTTATACAGAAGCTGGCTGAAAAAATTTGTTAACAACTTCTAACGACTGATGATCAACAAGTAAACAAATCCCACAACAATTATTGAAAAATAAAATCCCGCGGCCATCAGATTTGTGTGCTTCTTCAGATCGATCAACTGCCTTAAGTTCTTGTTGATCTTCTTCAATTCCACCTTGAGTTCCGCATCCGCCACCATCGAAGGAACATTGGCATAGCCCTTATTATCCATCGCCGATGGAAGATCTAGCTCTAGGGTTGCCCCGTGCCTCAAATCAATTAAGCCATCCGTTTGAAGCCTCTCAACATATTAATCCAGCCACTCAAAATGCTTGCATGTTTTCAGCTTCTGAAAAAGGGAAGGGAAACCCTAAATCCCAATTCCGAGGAAATAAAAATAAATTTGGGGTCAGAATTCATAGCAAAAAGACACAACAGAACATAGATTTAACCTTCCCCGCTTCTGGTTTGCTCTCGCATTTCACAAATTCCCGCCCATGGTTTCCATACTTCTCCGATGTGGTTGTCAAAAGCTTCAGTGGCGCGGTGTGTGGGCAGTCGGGGCATCTGGTCATCAGCAGTGAACCATACCGCGGCCATGATGACGGAGAGGCCGAACTAGACATGGACATCTCTCGTCTCTCACCGTCCGCCGGCGAGGCAGGCTTCATCGCCGGAGAAGAATAACAATTTGGTGGGGCAAGGGAAAGGGAGGCAATGGTGGGCCGCGGGTTGGCATGGGCACGGCGATGGCTCGGGCTTCTGTGATATGTGGTTGGACCCGCGGTCAGTGCACATGTTTTGGAAGCCCCCAAAAAGATCGCGCTTGTTAAAAAAACTTGCATGGAAGCGCATTACTTCAAAATAACTAATTAACCCTACAATCATTGATATATACCTTCCCATTCTACCGCATATCTACCCTATCCTAACCACCCCCATCTACCTAGTTTCTCCTCACATAGCCATCGCTGGGATCGCGCCATCGCTTCTCAAGCGACCACGCTGACGCCGGATTAAAAAGGTCTCCTCCATGGCTCCTCCCATCTTCGATTGCAGTCCCTCCCATCTTCGATTGCAGTGCTAATTACTTTTTTCCATTGATTCGACCAAGAAGTCATTTCCGAAGAGATTAGAAAATCCAGCTTTTGCCATAGTTGAGTAGTTCTGGTGTAATTGGAGTACAGGATGTCATGCAAGAGCTTTTTGACTGATAGTTTGTAGTAGTTGATTGTACTAACTGGTTATGAATATATTTTCTCGGTGGTATTGTTAGGAATTAGTTGGATGAGGTTGTGGATACAGTTTTCATACTATGGGTATATGTGTTGCTGTAGGGACCATGGTCTCAGAGGCGCATAACAACCGTGCGGAGTACGACAAGTCTTTGCATGAAGCGCGCCGGGAGATCGACTTGAAGGTGCAAAAGGATCGCGATGAGGTAGATAAGAAACTCAAAAAAGAATGTTCATACGTGGACAGGATGATAAAGGAGGAGCATGAGGAGTTTTCCCATAAGATGGCGAAGATGCGTCTTGAGATTGAACAAAAGTATAAGCGGGACTATAAGGACATGGAAAAAAAGTTTTTCCTTGGCTACAAGGAAATGCATCAAACGTTGCAGAAGGACCGGAAGCTTGTGGACAGTATTATACAGACAGAGAGAGTCAGGATGGATGCCTATGTGTTGCAAGCATGTGCGGATATGGACAGTAAGCTGCTACAGGAGCAGTCGGACATGGATTATAAGGCCATGCTGGAGAAGGTCCGCTTGGAAGGACATATGTTAGAAGGCCGTGCAATCTCACGGCCACCCTGACAACATGTCTTCAACTATTCTCCCCCTGTAAGTATCTCGCACCGATTCTGCACGTATTCTATGATACAAACATCTTCAATTTGTGGCAACCTTATGTCGGTGATTATATGTAGGCTAAGCATCATGAGACGGCACAGTCGCCATTCACTCGAGACATTGCAATAGAGTCACCCGTTCAATGCCACATCACTCCACCCCAACAACATATCTTCAATTCTCCCCTTGTAAGTACCTCGCAACGATGCCATACCCAAGATATGGTATGACCTTTTAAAACTTGTGTCTAAACCCACTGTCGACGTTTCATACGCATGATAAGAAACGTGTGATGGCAGAGTCCCCAGTCACACCACATGAAGGATACATTCCACATAACAAGGTGAGAAGGTTTGAGATGGAACAATCCCTAGGCACTCCACATGAAGGATACATTCCACAAAAGCAGGTAACAACGCCGCAATGTTGCTATGCACATAAAAAATTATGTTTGCCACTTTACTCATTGAATGTATTAACTCTGATGTGAGATACTAGGTGCTGGTCATGGAATTTTATGTTAGTAGGGATGATGAGATGTCACATGTCCCGAGAGCATACTTTGATGAACAGCCGGCAGAAGTCAGAATTATTGAACCCGCCAAAGTGACCTACGATCTCATTATGAGTGAAATGAGAGATTCTTTTGGTTGCAAACTGGGAGCAGAACTGTACTACTTCTTACCCGGGTCTGCGTGGAAGCTGCCAGAAGGAATGTTCTTGATTGCAGGACTAGATGATGTAGAAAAAATGCTTTCTGATCTGAATGGCAGCAACACATGTTACTTGTACATTGTGTACAATAGAACTACGGGTTGTTATCCCGAGGATGACATTGATCCAGAGGTTCAAATTTTACATGTTACATGCATCTAGTTTATGGCTACGTCTTTTTTGAGTTCTTCCTAATACAATTCCTATGGTTTTCTACAGGAAGTGAGAATCCAAGAAATGGAGGGTCTTGCTAGAGAGATGGCGGAGAAAGAACAAGAACAACTTCAGTTGTATGGTTACATTGATGTTAAAGAGAAAAATATTGAAGCACATGGGTCGTCGCCAAGCCCGACGCAATCTCCAACATCGCAACGCAAGAGGTCACTGGATTTTGGCAGTGCAGAAGACCATATGGAGTAGGCTCAATTGTTTTTCAACCAGTTTAAGCTTCAAACCAGGATTATTTTGTTGCAAACAATTTTTTTTCTGTTTCACACTATGTTCGCAATTATGGTACAACTTATTCATGAGACAGTTCTTTGAACAACAATGCATGTGTTTTATGATCAATCATATAGTCGTTTCTGAGTTGTTTGTGAGATGGCATTGCATCTAAAGAACTTTCCATCTATAAAACTTGTAAAAAATCATTTATGTTGTCTTTGTTCAAACTGTTTTTTCGTGCCTTTCATCTACACGTGTTCGTAATCATTATAGCCTACAAAACCATACAACGTCGAAAAACAATTTCCAGTTGGCATGGATGCTTGTCATGTTGGTACAACGGTTTCGAAATTTTTTTGGGTCCATTTCAAGCATGCCGAAAAAATCCGTCTTCCCAGACGGAACATCCCCTGCTACCCGAACAGCTAAGTTGAATGACACCAATTTTTTCCATCAAGCGCGCAAGCACACCCCCGTGGGCCACGTGAAATCTGAGCTAACCCCAAAACTTGCTGGTTTTGACGTTAAATAAGATAGAAATATCAAGGGAAGAAGATAGAAATAGCAAGCAAAACACAGATAACCAACGACATATCAAATAGACGGGTAGAAATCATAACATAGTTCGGATAGATAAAGTTCACGGTAGAACCAACGACATGATTTAATAGAAATATTTAAAAGATAAAAAACTGGCCCTAACACGCTAGGGCAAGACAAGCTGACGAGACCGGGCCTTCACCACCATCTTCACTGCGCCTCATCTCCAGTGCTCCTCTCCATCCCGTCCTCGCCGATGTGGTAGGGGAGGGTGTGCATACTATCGCGGGTGGGGAAGACGCAGTTGAAGTTTGTGAAGATGTTGTGGGTTGTGAATGCGATGAATTCGCATCCACACGAAAACACCTTGCCGAGGAGGTAGTACGCATCAAATCTGTTGGTGAAGGTGACGGTGAGCCCTATCGACGGAGACCAGGAGTTTGGACGCACTTCATCCAGTCGGAACATCACCGGCAAGCCCGCAGGAGGTGGGCGAAGCCCACACGAAGGAACCACTGGGCAAAGCCCCTTGCACCCCTCCAGCGTGAGAACGCCCACACGCGAAGCGTGCTCTCCACGACGACGCCGGCCGGATACTGTCTCTCCAGCACGGTCAATGGGAGCCGGTAGGCGGGGCCGTTGTACTGCATCCTCGTGGCTCGCTCAAAGAGTGCTCTGGGTTTGGGGAAGAAGAGAAGGGCGGCGCAAATGGATGTGTGCAGAAGGTGAGGGCTGGTGGTTTAAATAGGGAAAGGGGAAGGGAAGGGAACCGACCGCGCTTACGTTCAAACTAGCCGCGTCGAATGATCCATATGCCACTTTAATTGCCACATTGAATAGATGCGGGTGGATCAAAAAAGTGTGAAACCAAGTCTTTAATTGCCATGTTGAATAGATGCGGGTGGATCAAAAAAGTGTGAAACCAAGGTTTTAATTGCCACGTTGATGAAAACAAGGTTTTAATCGCCTCGCTCACATGCATGCACGTCCGCCACCCGCGCATGCAAACCCACGTCGCCGCCCTTCCCATGCATGCAGGCCTCAGGCGCAGATAACGAGATGGCCCAACGGTCCATCCAGCGACCTAGCGAGTGAGGCTGGCATGGGACAGCCCACCCGAATTAGGCCCAAGCGAGCGTCGCGCCGGGCGCATCCCAGGGGTGCAGGGAGTTTAGTCCCACCTCGTCGAGCGAGGGGAGCTAGCACCGGTTTATATAGCGGGCTGAGCTTTCCCACTCAAGTTCCTTTCTAAAGCGGGCAGCACATTGCCTAACCGTCTCCGTCCCTGCCCTGTGGGGCCTACTTGCAACCTGTTTTCACAATCTGGCGGGCCTCTGCATCCTGGCCCAATAAATGATTGGGTTTCTAGTCATATGCAGGCCGTTGAATTGTGAAAGCGGGCAAGTAGGCGGGCTTTTTTTGTCATATTTCATTTTTTGCATTTGTCACCATTTTTTCCATTGCAGCCTGTCCATGATGCTGCATTTTGGCAAGAACAAGCTAGAGTTGTACACACCCTGATTTAATGCTCAAAACATCGATGTATACCTCAAGGGGACACTGTAAAATAATTGTTTTCAAAATTTTCTTTCATAGACATGTTTCACACATGATCTCTTCCACAAACAAAACTAGGTTTCCAAGGTTTTGTATTTTTTGAATTTTTTTTGAATTTATAATGCCTTCTAGACTGACTGCTGAAAACAACGGTCTATGCCTCAAGGGGGCATTGTAAAATAATTTTTTTCAAAAATTTCTTTCATAAACATGTTTGGCACATGTGGGTCACCATGTACAAGAAAATTGGGGTGATTTGGAGGTGGTGGAAAAATTTACCTTTTTTCAAAAACTGACCAAATGGTCCCTCCGGAATGCGGGCATTTTTTCGACCACCTCCAAATCACCTCAATTTTGGCACACATGATCTCTTGCACAAACAATGCTAGGTTTCCA
>NC_057798.1:717593118-717621218 GCF_018294505.1 Triticum aestivum | reverse complement strand
GGGCTGGATGAACAGTAGATGGTGAAGGGGTGCCTGTGGAGGGGTGGTTGAACAGTAGCCGATGGAGTAGCGCCCAATTGAGGCTGGATGAACAGGAGCCCGTGGGGGCTGGAGGAGGTCGACGGTAGCCTGTGGAGGCTGGAGGAGGTCGACAGTGGAGATGAACAGTATCCCGTGGAGTCCCGTTTTGCGGTACGCCACACCCCCCGCCCCCTGATGAACAGGACCCCTGTTTCGACCGTAGCGCTCCAACACAAGTCCGTTTCGTCTGTTTTGCAGTACGCCACACCCCTCCAGATCAACAGGACTCCGGTTTCGAGTTCAACCATATGAGGTCTGTTTCCTCCGTTTTGCGGTACGCCAGACCCCTCCCGATGAACAGGATCCCGTTTCAAACGTGGCTGGTCGAACAGAAGGCCGTTTCCTCCATTCTGCGGTACGCCAGCCCTCGTTTCCATCGCTTGTTCCTTCCTAGCCCTCCCGATGAACACGACGACGCATTCCGTTCCGACCCAGCCTGTTGGCTCCCCATGAACACGACGACGACGACAATGTTTCTCTGTTCCGACTCAGCCATGTACATGAGCCCTGGCCGTACATATGCGCGAGTAGGCGTTCGAGACCCCGCCCGTATGTACACACACGTGGCCAAATTTTCTTTCTTGCACACTGGCCGCAGTACGTATGTGTACATGCTACATGTGTGCCTCTACTACGACACGTGCACGCCTCTACTCGACCAGTATATATGTATGTACATGTTCGCGACCAGAATGACAACGCTACGTACGCTTCGACCAGGTGGGTCCCGACTGTCATGCACTTCCTTGCGTGCGAAGATGTAGCTGGTGGGTCCCAGCAGTCAGGGGGCGAATCTTTTTTTCTGGACGCACTTCCTTACGTGCGAAGATGTAGCTGGTGGGTGCCAGCAATCAGGGGGGTGAATCGTTTTTTCCCGGGCGCACTTACTTGCATGCGAAGATGTAGCTGGTGGGTCCTAGCAGTCAGAGGGCGAATCCTTTTTTTCGTGAAATACGGTGGCCCATCCGGTGGGTCCCCGCTGTCTGGTGGAGGAATAATCATTTTGCGCGTAATAAGGAGGCACTTCCTTGCGGCTGCCGTGGACCCAGCTACGTAATTTTGCGCGTAATTTTGGAAGTCGGTCGTTGATCACATTGACCACGCCGCACCGAGAGCACCACGGCGGTGAACGATGGCGAGGCCTAGGAAGGGGACGATGCGGAGCCGGGGAAGACGCAGCAGTGGATGCCCACGCGAAGAGGAGTATGAGGGTTCACTGATTCGGCTGCGGTGTGAGGCTGCCGTTGCTGCAGAATAACAGGGGGTGTGGGTGAGTAGAGGGATGGCCTGGCCAGCGGTGGGAGTAGTAGGGGGCGGTGATGCCTCCACGGCATCACAGCCGGCTACGGGAGGCAGGAACATGCGGCACGACTGGCGCTGCTTTGGGCGGCTGGAGCACGAAGACCAGATGTTGAAGAAGCACTACGGCCGTTGGATGAACATCGTACGGTCACTGGAGCTAGAATCGTTCATATTGACTAAGTTGAAAAAGCCCTCCATCCCCGTCAACTTAGTAAGCCCACAAGTCAGCCTCCCACCAAGGTGAGTCCCAGCTAGCAGGGGGAGTATTCATTATTTTGTGCTTAATAAGGAAGCATTTCCGGTGGGTCTGAGCTGACAGCGGGGGGAATGTTTTTTTCGTGAAATACAGAGGCCCTTCTAGTGGGTCCCATCTATCAGGTGGAGGAATCATTATTTTGCATGTAATAAGGAGGCATTTCCCTATGTGGGCCCCTACTGTCAGCCTCTTCCGATGGCCATTGTTTGTTGACCATGTTGACATCGCCGCGCCGAGAGCACAAACACGGTGGATGAGGGCGAGGCCCAGGAAGAGAACCACCCGGAGCCGGCGAAGCCACCGCAGCGAATGCCCACGCTGAGGGGAGTACGAGTGCTGATTGGTTAGCTGCGAGGTGAGGCTGACGTCGCCGGAAAATAACAGGATGTGTGGGTGTTTAGAGGGATGGCCTGGCGGCAGCACAGCCAGCCACGGGAGGAGGGAGCAAGCAGTCATGTCGGCGCTGGTTTGGGCGGCTGGAGCAGGAAGATAAGAGATTGAAGAAGCACGGCGGCCGTTGGATGGACATCCAACAGTCACTGCTGTGTGATGACTAAGTTGACAAAGCCATGCGTACGTGTCAAAAAAAATTACGACATCGTCATCGTCAACCTAGTAGGCCCAGAAGTCAGCCTCCAAATCCGTGGAAAACAGCATACAGCCCATTAGCCATTATTTTAAAAAATTTACACCCCATTTGCTAATTCTTAAAGATATTTGAAGCCCATATTCTTTTTATTAGCATTAGAGACCATATATTCTGGGCACTACTAAAAAATTCAACGGAATTTTGCATATTTCGGTGGAGTCTTAACTCTTTTAATCACGAAATTTCGTGTCAGGTTAAAAATAATTTTCAAAAAATTATATCAAATAAAATTCAAAAAACAATTCTCTGCAAAAAAATGAATGAAATTTAGAATCTTAACTAGCAAGAAAGAAAGAAAAATATATATCAACTGGGCTCGTCATGTGCTTAATAAAAGCATAAGCGTGGGCTAGACGGGCCACAGCCCCCGCACAGCGCGCAGTTGAGCTCCGTCTCTGAAACTGAAAAACAACTAGGCGAGTTGCTGGGTCCCTGGTGTTATCCACTTGTTATGTAATTTTCTCGTTTATTGACTACATTTACAATGTCATGGGACCTAGTTGTCAAACAATTTGGAGGAAGTATTTTTTTGGCTTGTAATAACGAGGCACCTGCTTGCGAAATGCAATGACCCTGGTGGGTCCCTATTGTCAACCTCTCCACGTACAGTCATCTCCTGATTCCTCTTGGTTGTTGACCATGTTGACAATGCCAGACGGCGGCGGGCACAGCGAGCAAACCAAGGCGGAGAACAATGGCAAGGCCTCGAACGGGAAAGAACAACAGCCATGGAAGATGCGGCAGTTTAGTGGCAGGTGGAGGGGAGTAAGAGGGCAACAACATGCAAGTCAAGCATACAAATGGTACAAAAAGCCCAAGGATTAATTGTTCATCAAATATTTAGACAAAACCCAGATTGAACATGATAGTAACATCTAACCCAACCACTCTTTTTTGCAGTCACAAACAAATGGATCGGTCTGATCCATAAAGTCAACAACCTGTGCAAAAAAAATTATTTCAGGATGTCTACAACTTGTTGTAAATAGAAGCCGAGCATGTTTAGAAGCCCATTTTGTTGTTCAACATCCTGTCCACCTAAAACTTCTTTTTTTTCTTGTTCAAAATGTTCGTTCATGAGAAATCTCTTGCTATAAAAATTAAGCCTCATGGACAATAGTAACCTCGCATTTAACAGGAAGAATGTGACAAAGCTTTTATTTCCCTGGTTGGATGCATATCATCCCATCGTTATTGTCCTCAAACGAATGTCATGAGAACTGAGAAAATCTTTGTGCTTATTACGCCACTGATTGGTTATATGTTTTTCTCCATGTGGTTTTGCCTAAGTAGACATGAAGATTGAAAACAATTAAGGTCTGAAAAAAGAGTATGTCGAAAGAACGACAACTGAATAGTTAATTCTAGTACAATATATATGAGCTTTCAATGTGCATGAAATCATCACCTCTATGTATAAATTCTCCAGAGATCGAAAGCATCACAGCAAGCCAATAATTATGTCCAGATCAAAACTATACATTCTGATATATATGATCTTGACAGAATCCAGCAGCATTGATAGGCTATCAATGGATGAACTCTTCATTGAGCATATAACATAATGTTAGTACCCAAAGTGTACTCCAAGATGATATAAAACTTATGCGCACAAATGAATAATGCAGCATATGATTACAAATGTGTAGATGATAATATACGGTACCTGAAAAAGTGAGGATCCAAACACCAACTCCTTGTGATTATTAAACGGGTCACAAATTACACCCAAGGTCTCCAGTTTGGGCGCAGAGACGACAGTTATTTCTGAAGGTGTCTCACAATTATGAAGGAGCAACCTTTCAAGTGAAGGGGCATCTTCGATGATGAGCTGTTGTCCTTTAAAACAAATTCCAATGCTTTTAAGGTGAGACGACTTTATTTGGAGACAACTGATACCGATTTCTATTCCCAAAACAATCAGCAAGTGCTCCAGGGCACGGCAAATGGAGTGGATGATGCTGTGCAGTGAGGCCTTCGACAGATAAACCACCACAAGTGAAAGTTTTTTAATAGTGGGAGTCAAAGCATTTGTACCAGATCGTCTGGTAGATGGCACCGGGCAAAGGTGGCAGTGTGGAGAGAGGAGGAAAACCGCGAGATGGAAAAGGGTGGTGTGGGCACGAATTCTTGGTGTGTTCGTGGTATGAAACTTTTGTGGTAATGGTACAACTCAAACTGCTGGAGTTTTCCGAATTCAGGGTATGTCAGCCAAGCGTCCACCTTGCCGGGTATGGACAGTAGGTAGCGTGTCGGGATGCAAAGGCATTGAACGGGGCCCTGCTGGTGAGAAAAGATGATGGCTCCAAGGAGATCAAATTCAAGAAGGACATATATCTGATGACTGTCGAGATTGAGGGGCGCGGTGCACATAGAGGGCACCATCGAGTTGAGAGGACTTGTGTGTGGAAGCAATCCTTGGTGGGGAGAAGCGAGATGATCTCCTCAAAGATGACGCCTGGGAGATCACTGATGCGGTCCACCGGAGATTCTACCGGTTCCTCAGATCCGGGTGGGGGGGCCCGCCGCTTCTCCCCGCGCTACCGGGTGTGAGATCTGCAACGAGCGTCGCCGCTGGCGGGAGCCTCAACTTCTTGGCACTGGGGCCAGCTGACTCCATTTTCCTTGTGGGCGTCGCGCCGAGCTCATGGGTTTGAGCAGAGTAGCCAGAGACGAGCCTAATGGCAGTGCGAATGGGGAAGAAGGAGGGCTGGGGATTTCTGTAGGAGTGGAAGAAGAGGAGCAGGCGTTTTCTGTACGAGTGAGGAAGAAGGTGAGCGGGGTTTTCTGGATGAGTGAGGAAGATTGGAGAGCGGGGGGAATTGGGGGGGAGACGAAAGCGGGAGAGCGAGCTGTTCGTGTTTATAAGGCCCGCTGCACTAACTACTCGCTTTTTCCCAAGAACCGCTCTCTTCTTTTGCGTTGCTGCATTGGAGCTGGCGCATGGACTTGGCTGACTGGCCATGCATGCAGGATGCATGTGCCCGCCGGCCACTGCATGCGCCTGGTTTGTTACTAGGCCTATTTAATAGGGTGGTTATGGAGTAAATTAAGGAGATTTATTTTCTCTGTGTGCATCCACCAAATTAGAGGATGCGGTACTGGATGCAGACACTCACATTAAACTAACATTTAGAAGAACAAAAGTTCAGCATGTCTATGCAGCTCAATGATTCACCATATTATAACTAATACAAAGCTGTGAGAAGGTGTGGAAATAAAGAAAATCGGTCGATGATTCTCTGAGCAAAGGGCATCACTGTGCACGCATTAATTTCTTGGGCATGCTTGTTTCTTCTCAATGTTGCGAGCACTTTGAGCACGTTGGCAACTCCACAGCTAGCTAGCTGCCACATCTTGCAATTGATGCTGACACATTTGCAGCAAACACATGAGGCAATAGAGATGACTCAACATGGGTCCATATTGTGCAGTTCCCCTGAAATCATATTCATTGTCATGAATCTGAAAAGATAGGAAAACAATAGCTATACTTAAATGGTGGTCCAAAACAGTAGTACATATCAATAGCTCGGCATGACAAAACATGATCATCTGGACAAAGGGGATACTGACTTGCCTAAGGAAGATTACCTATAATTTCATAAGTCCTTGGTTGATTTCCACCTTCGGCTGCACTGCTTGTTTGCTCCTCCAGACATGACAGGATCGTTCCACACTGCATTCAGCAAGTCAACGTACGAATAAGCTAATTTCCACTTGTGGTGATCATTGTACCTAGTTACGAATGTAGGAATACCTGAAGCACCATGAGGTTAGCTGACAGCAAGTAGATGCAGCCATATAAATTTTGTGCGGTGCTACCAAAATTGAGGTTTGTATCCCTTCCCGTTATGAGAATTCTTCTTGAAGTTGGTAGAATGTGACGGCTTGTTCTTTGCATCAAACTTTCCTTTCCCCTGAGATTTGTTCTTGTTGTTTTGGGGCTGGTTGGGCTGGAAGTTCTTCTCGTGTACCATGTGGGCGCTAGATGCTCCCTCAGTGACCCGAGAACGTGTGTCTTTTGCTCTCGCCTTCTCGTCAAAATCAAGAGTGCTAATGAGATCCAAAACAGAAAACTCATGTCTCTTGTTTTTCACAGAAGTAGAAAAATCGTTCCACGAAGGTGGAAGCTTGGCAATGATGGTCACGGCAACAAATTTTTCCGGCAACACACACTTAAAGTACTCAAGTTCCTTAGAGAGTGACTGTATTTCATGAGTCTGCTGAACAACAGAGTGCTCATCAGTCATCTTGTAGTCACAGAATCCATCCATGACGTACAACTCGTTGCCAGCGCCCGAGGGCCCAAACGTGGCCTCGAGCGAAGCCCACATGTCTTTGCCGCTGTCAAACGACATATATCAATCCATAATGGAATCGTCAAGAACACTCAGTAGGGCGGCTTTGAAGAGGGTATCCATGTTCTGAAAAGCTTCCTACTGTGTAGGATTACGATCGCCCTCAGGCTTACCCATAGTGGCGTCATAGCAGTACATGATCTGAAACCAATATACTGCTCTTGTGCGCCACCTTTTATATTGCACCCCCTTAAAAGTAGGCAGCTTTAAAAGCGCAGCAAAACCACTCGGAGTAAATTGCCTGTAATCAGGTTTCTGGATTGGATTGTTGAATATATGAGCAATTTAGTATGAGATTTAATTCGAATCAGCAGTAAATAGATCATGAAGACAATTGCAAACATCAAAGTAATGATGCGGACTAAACCAGGAGGACAAAATCACATAATGTACAGCGGGAGAAGAACCGATGTGGTTGATGTTGTTAGTCATGTCGTTGATGAAGAGGTTACCGAGGTCGGGGAAGAAGGTTGTAGTTGAGGAAGTCGTCACTGGCAGCAGTCACAGGAGTGTGCTCCCCAAAAACCTGATCGCCCCTCTCCCGTCCAGGATCACGAAAGGCGGGGTTCGGAGGACTGTTGTCCCTTCTCGCGGTGCATGCCAGAAGGAGGGCTGGAGAAGAATTGCATGGCAGTGCTAAGATCTGGAATGGTGCGAAACCATATGATACAGCGGCGGCTAGCGTAGAGCATGTCAGGTCGGTCGTGCGAGTATAATAGTAGGCCTTTGGCCCCCAAACCCCATGTCCAAGTCAATAATAGCTCAAAAAAATCAATAATAGCCCCACCAAGGTTTATCTAAAAAACGGAGCAATTAAGGCATTCGTTAGTCCCTTTAGTATAAATACTATATCATTAATAATGTCCCCACCTTTTGTCTCACAAAGTATGTTGGAGTACAACCGGCTACACGTTTACAATCCGCTTCTCTTCTCTCTCCTCTTCTCTCTCCTTCAACTAAGCACAAGTACTATATTTAAATCCTTATAGCCTGCTTATGTCATCTAATTGTAGTACTTGCTCTAAAGTTACTCTCCACTTGTAGTCTGAAATGTCGGGCGTGCAGGGGGCGGTGCCTTGGTCGGTGCGCCCCTTCAATGGCGGAAGCAGTGAGAGGTCGCGTCGCCCTGACTTGCCATTAATGTGGAGCGGCTGGCTCAGCTTGCGCCAGGCGGGAAGCGTGCGCGGGAGGGGGGAGGGGTTTTTGTTGTGCCAAGAAGGGAGAAACCAACTTGGGATCGGTCCGGACAGGGAAATATCATGTGCTCCCATACTCTGCATATGACACTAGTCTATGTTACTACTCCCTCCTTTCCGTTTTATAGAGATGTTTAGAGTAACATAGTAATATGTTACAGTATAAGTTACTCCCCACTATGACCAGCCTTGGCCTCTCCCAGTGCTCCACCATCTATAGCTGCTAAGCCTACCACGTAGGCATAAAATATGATGTGGCACCAATAAATTAAGCACCTATGCATTGATGACTTGAGTTACTAAGCCATTTAGTGAACTTAGCACCTCATCTAAGCACATCTAAGCACTTACTAGCACCCCCTTTACCGTGGACCTTGACGGTGTACGTCACCTTGTGTCTCATAATTTTCCTTGTCATCATCTGAGTCCTAGAAGATCTCACCCACATCATCATTAGCATGCAGCCGCCTTGATAGACAACGTGCACAGAAGGAGTAGAGGCGACTGGGGAAGCACCACCACCACGTCATGGGCACTCCGTACGTGCTCGTGTGCGTGCAACATACGTGTTTTTCCATTGGTGCTAGCTCTAAGGCCGAGGCTGCGGTCGTCTTCGTCTCCGACTAGTAGTTGAGCAACGACGGCAAAGAGGTGCTGCAAGAGATGCGTATGCACCATTGCGTGCGAGCTTCGCCGTAGCACGACGAACTGGTCGTCGCCGCGGATGGCGCACACCTCCATGCAAACGAGTGTGTGTGCATGCATGTGTTATTCACGTGCATTCTGCGGCCGGGCGTGTGTGCATGCACGTGTTGTGTACGTGCGTTGTGTGCTCCATGCTGTGCGCGTATGTGCATGAGCTGGATCAGATGGAGTTAGTGCGTTGGCTTGTGTACATGCGTGGTTGCATGCGTCCTGTACATGTGTGGCTTGTTGCGTGGTTATCAATAATTCAATATAAACTACTCCCTCCATTCCTAAATATAAGTCTTTCTAGCCATTTCAAATAGACTACAACTTACGGATGTATTAGACATATTTTATAGTGTAGATTCACTCATTTTATTTCGTATGTAGTCCCTTATTGAAATCTCTAAAAAGACTTATATTTGGGAATGAAGGGAGTATAAAACAACTTCAACTTAGCATCATGATGTACCATTTCTAGTGGTTAGCGAAAAGTTCATGTTCTTTCATTTGTTTATAGGTGGACAGGCGGCAAAAAACAAGGGAAAACGCGCAAGGTTCCTTGTAGACGCTCCACCGTGAGGTTCCTTGCTCCTTCTTGGTCGTCGGGAATCTATGCTCTTCAACTCTTTTCTTTTACGTGAGCTTTGTTCATCCTTTTGCCAACACGCGAGACATCTAGCATCAAGGTGCACGTTTCATGCAAGAAAATGGAGATAATCATATAAGCAGTGCGTAAGTGAGTCGTGCACTTCGATTGCACCTACGCAATATTTTCTCCTCGATGGCACGTGAATAGTGCATGTACTCAACGACGGAGCACGGGATGGTTGCAATGACATGGTCAGCCCTTTTTTGGGGAGAGTACGTACTAAATAACTTTGATGTGTCCCGTCAACTCGAAGAATGATGAGAAGCTTGATTACGCCTTCTCCCTCGCCCACGCATGCGCGGTGGCTCGCAGCACGAGGAGAAACTTTTGCTTACAAGCGTGGACATGCAACAGTTCATTTGGTGTCAGATTGCCATAAGCACTAATGTAGAACCATCGACTTCCGGAAGAGGCGAAGAGCCAAGCGCAAGGTCACCTACTAACCTTAGGCTAGGCGTAGTGGGAGTAACATAAGTAGGGGTACCTCCTTTTTTGTTCTAGAAACAACCACACGCGAATATCAAGGTGCTGGTTATGTAGAACAAATTTCCTGGAGTCCGTGCTCGGCGTTCCTCTATCTCTCTTCTCAGCCAGCCAGCGAACGCGCGGAACCCATTGTCTGTTTGCTCACATGCGGTCCCACATGTCAGTGAAAACGCAATAGGACCCACTGAACCTGCACATCTTTCACCTCAACGTGCTGGTGATGAAAAACAAATCCAATAAAGATCTTCGGTGGCCGTTTTTGGAGTTACTCAAGAGTAGTAAGATTCTATTTACAGTTTAACCCAAGATGCACATCACGTGGCTTCAACTACCACTCTATTTCATTGCATGACACGACCTGGATGCTGGATGTCCCACGTGTCGACAGAAGGAGGAAGAACCCGACCAAATCTTCGGCTATGCTCTCGGATTAGACTAGTTGTGCTAACTTCAAAAATTTATTGTGTACTCCCTCCGTTCCAAAATACTTGACTTCCATTTGTCCAAAAATGGATGTACCTATATACTAAAACATGTCTAGATACATCTATATTTTGACAAATAGAAGGCATGTATTGTGGAACGGAGGGAGTAGAATGGATGCAAGTTTTGGTATTGGGAAGAAGAGTACATCGATATATTGATAGAGCGTTGGAGTTGGCCTTACAAGTGGGACCGCAATTGAGGAAACCGACTATCGGCAAACCCCCACCTCGCCCGCCGCGCGATGGCTGAGTTAGACAAACGATGAGGTTGAAGAGATTGCTCTAGCTTGGACTCCAAGAAATATGGTGTCAGATGGAAGTCATGCTGGTGGTGTGTGCCATACTCCTGGACATGAATGCTTGTTCTGGATCATGCCACCCTACTACTCCTACTACTTACTATATAGTACTAGTATCGAGGATTCGAGGTGCTGGTTACGTACAGCGAACACATTAACATATGGCTACAGTAAAAACACCCGCCCGACGCGTGAAGCATGTGAAGCTAGTACAAATAGTGTACTGCTATTGTTGATTGGCCTCATCCGATAACCTGTTGCAATGCACGTACAATTATGTATTCGGAAAATATTTTTTTGCCTCGTCGCACCTCTCACTCAAAGAAGCGACTCGAAAGCCATTCAAAAATTTAGTAAGTTTATCACAGGCATATCATTTTATTACATACAACAGGTCATCAACCCACATCGACAACGAGGATACATTGTAAATACTAAAGTTTTCATCACACAACAAATAACAAGCAATGAAATGAACTTCAACTCAACCAATCATCGGCGTTGGAAATGCTTGCTTTGAACAACAAGTGATTCTCTAGGACGGGCCATCTATTGTTGATCTCGAAACCAATGCAGGACTGATCATCCAGGCTGAAGCGGCCTACTATATCAGTACAAGGGTAGGGAACCACCCAAATGTCCGAGGTATAGACACAGTTGCTTCTCATAAATGGTACTAGTAACGTTGTGTCAACAGTAGTTGGACCGTCTTTCACCATCATCAGATATTTTTATCCAAGGAAGAGCGAGTTTTCTCCAAGATTATCAATTCTGTACCAAGGAGAAGGCGTTGGCGCTAGCACACTAGTATCCATCCCGAATACCATGCAACGGGTGTTGGAATAGGTCCGGAGAGTGCGACCATGGGAGACAACACATGCTCTGTCGTGGATTTGTCACGGCAGATGTCCTTGTGAAAGGACTTAGTCGTGGAGCCATCGCTACGGGTTAACTTGAAGGGGTTAGAGCGGACACAAAGACACAAGGGTTTATACTAGTTCGGCCCCTTCGATGAAGGTAAAAGCCTACGTCTAGTTGTGATGGAATTGATGTGGTTTCGATGGCTAGGGAGCAAACAAGCTTCGCCTAGGCTCGAGTTGTTGTTGTCTGTCCTTGAACCGCCGCCGGGTCGTCCCCTTATATACACGGGTGACGCCCGTCGGTCCATAGAGTCCCACACCGGTTCATACTCATATCCCGGTTGGTCTCTCTCTATTCCTAACTTACAATGCAAGTTTACATATCAAGCCGGTTTACGGCTACAGGTTCTAAACCGACTACAGGCCTTGGGCCTTCATCTGCTTAATCACCTTTAAACTACTAATGAAGCCAACCTGGCCCAGGTAGGCCGGTTCACGCCCAGTGGTAATATCCCCAACATTAGGCCCCAGATTGATTTGAACTGGTTCATGTCAATCCTTCACAAAAATCTTTGTCTTCAACATCTTCTGGTAGTTGGTGAACCGCCATGTCGTCATCATCTCTGGTTGCTGTGAACCGGCATGACGTCATCATGAAGTTAACATTTATGACGCCTCCTTTTATTAATAGATCTGCGATACCCAAGGCAACAGCTCCACTTCCGAATTTTGTGGCTCCTGGATTTGCGCGCCTGACACACGTCCCCTGCTTTATAAAAAGGACCGAAGGGTCATTTCCTTTTCTCCCCTTCGTCTCTTTCTCTTCGTCTTCCTCGCGTCGCCAGCCTCGGAGCTCCACCGCCGCCGTTGACCTTTGCACCGTCTTGGGCCGCTGCATCAACCTGAATGCACCAGAGCACCGCGGTAACCTTCCGCGTCTTCCTCGACTCTAGTAAGCCTTCTGTTCTTCTTATCATAGATCTATTCTAGGGTTTCGTGTTCTTGCCGTGTTCATCACTTGTTCATACTCGTACCCAGACTCCTGGACATATCTGTGAAACCCTGCTCTGACTAGCAGTATCTTTTTAGTATCCGCCTGTAGTTTTACGCTCAAGTCTATAGATCTCATCCACATTCCTGCGCATTGATTTACTTCCATTCTGCTTTAACCTTTTGAATATTTTCTGTTTTTCTGAACTTGCTTCAGATCCATTGCTGCAATAAGACCTTGTGAAACCTGTTTCTGCATACTTAGCCATCCGCAACCTCAATTGCTTTCAATGTTTAGATTAGGCGGTTTAACTTAATATAGAAAAAAGTTAATAAACCGGTATATACCATTAGTCCCCTTGTTGAACCGCCAGAACTCTTTAGCCATATAATGCCACTTCATCAAAATCTGGTTTAAATATACTGCCTCCGGTTTAGCATTGTTCATACCAGCGCCTTCTTTTATCCAACATGTTCTTGAACCGGAATCACCTATTTCCTGTAGATCTCACCATGGCGAAACAAGTGTATGAGTGCAACTGGGTTCCTTCTCATGTCACAGAAACTCAGTTGGATGATTTAGTCTCGATCGGCGCTTTAGACAGCAAAGAGACCATCCGCTGGAGGGTTCCTGGTGATGAATGTCCTCCCACACCTCAAGAGGGAGAGGTTGTGGTCTTTGCGGATCACTTAGCCCGGTGCTTCAAACCGCCCGGCTCTAAATTTTACCGGGATGTGTTAGCCAATTTTCAGCTCCGCCCACAAGATATTGGCCCCAATTCTGTTACCAACTTATGTCACTTCCAAGTGCTCTGTGAGGTATACCTTCAAGAGCAACCCACAGTTGAATTGTTCAGAGACTGCTTCCACTTAAACCGCCGCACAGAATTCACTAATGGTCCCAATACCGAATTGGGCGGTATGGCAATTCAGAAACTGAAAGAAATCACTTATCCCCATGCCAGACTACACAGTCACCCCAAGGAGTGGAATGCAACATGGTTTTACTGCAAAGATACTTCTCCTGATGATGAAAATCCTTTGCCTGGCTTTCGTCCGGAGCGGCTCAGCAATACACACCCCTTCCCACAAAGGTTAAGTGCGAAGGGGAGGAGTAAATACGCTCCGCAATTATCCAAGATCAGAGCCTTCATGGCCAATGGTTTAACAGGAATAGATCTTGCACGCTGTTGGATATCGTGGAGCATACTGCCTCTCAGCGGGCGCTCCGGTTTAATGTGCAAGTATACTGGTAGCGTTGATGACCCACTCCGACACACCAACATCGAGCTCTCCGATGATGAAGTCACAGAGGCTGTGAAGAAAATGCTGAACGAACCGGAGCACCTCTGCGCTCAAACCGGCCTGCTCCCTTTCTGTGCTACCAACAAACCGCCAGCTGTAAGATTTTGATTGTACTTTTTACTGAACCTGCTATTGCTATCTCTGTCTGACATCAATTATTGCTTAACTAGGGTGATAATCTGTTTTGGAGCAAGAAGCTTCCACAAGACAAACCGGAGAAAGCAGAACGGTCAATCCGGCCAAAGACCAAGGTCATCAAGAAGCCTACTAAAAAGAGGAAAACCACTGCTTCATCTGATCCAGCTGTTGATGATGATGTGGGTAACTCGGACCTTGAGGTAGAACTTGATTCACTAGGCTTACTTTTTACACGCCTTATTGATGATGATACTTGTCAGGATGACGTTGAAGCCAGTAATGCTGATGTCGCTGAGGTAATTATTCTCTCTTCCGATTCAGATCCTTTGCCTTTGCCAAAATTTCACCAGGCAAACCGGAAAGTTAAATTTTCTCATCCTCTTGCTTACTTGGATCCCAAATTTCTTATGAAGACTCAGCAACATGAAGCTCGCCGCATGACCCGGCACAGCGGCCAGGTAGTTACCTCCGCCGGTTTACCAAACAGTCCGGTTCGAAAACGCCGCTCCGAGGTCTCCGACCTTTTTATTAATTTATATCCTAAAATGGGTTTCATCCGTCAACCTCTTAATCCGTCCGACTCCGATTATCAGGTTACTTCCCATTCTTCCTCTAGTGAATCGTCGGCCACTCAGCTGCCACCACTAAAAACGGTTCTTGGGTAAGCTAGACTGAACATATGCTTCTGGTATACCACATTATAACTTATGCTGTTCCTTGACTCTTTGTTTCTCTTTCAGGGCTAAACCTAAACCGAGCAAGAAAGCCCGCCTGGATAAAGCGGCCAAAGAAGATGTCGCCCCTGAACAGGATAAAGCACCAGATCTTAAAACGTTCGTTTATGAGGATATTCCCAATGATCCTCCCTTGCAAGATGATGCTATTCCTGAGAAAAGGCCTATCAATACCTCAGTCCCTGTTGACCAGCCTGCCAGCCCCGTCCGGATTGATAGATCCCGCAGTCCTTCAAAGCCTGCCGATAAACCAACCGCACCAACGCAAACCGGCGAGTCCAAGGATGATGACGTTGTAATTACCGGCGTAGGTCGCTTTGAACCAGGGAATCCTGTCGCTTTGGCCAAGCATACTGTGAAAGAAGATTTTTCTGCCATGAACAAAGGCAAATGGGATGTTGATCTGGAAACATATGCTGCTCTGAGTGCCCAAGATCTTCATTCTGGTTACTTGAACCGGCTATATACTTGTCGTGACTGTGAAGCTGGCCTGATAAAGATGATGAGAGATAAATTTGAGGTAACTTCCTTGTGCTTCTTCTTTTCTTTAATTACTACCACTGTAATAATCCTCCTAGCCCCCAAGGGCCGGTTTGTAACCTTCTTCAAGCCGGGACTTGAATATAGTCCTCAATACTTTGAAATCCATCAATGTAGCCCCCAAGGGCCGGTTCAACTTAGTATAGTTAAACCGGGACTCCAACAAAGATTCTAATATTAGAACATAACTGAGCAAATAACCATTAGCCCCCAAGTGCCAAGCTGAATACCTGTATTGAGCTTGGGACTTTGTGATTTAGTAATAGATGAAAATTGAAGGTGCATTAGCCCCCAAGTATCAAGCGTATAACTTTTTATGTGGTTGATACTTCAAATTCTTGTACCGTTTGCTTAAAGCCAAGCACTGTCTTTATGCAGGCTGAAGTGAGGATCAAAGAGGACCGGATTACTAATCTGCGGGAAACTTTGAAAACCCAACAAGCTGAAACCGACAAGGCAAAGGAAGCATTAACCAGCACTTTGAGCATCACAGAACAGCTGAAGGAGGGCTTCAAGAAGGAGCGGACTGATTGGGCCACTGAGAAGGCCGCTTTAATAAAAAGAGTTGAAAACGCTGAAGCTGCCCTTAAACCGATGGTAGATGAGCTGACCGTCGTAAAGCGGCAAGTACATTCCATGACCGCTGCTATCTTTGGTAAGCTCCTTTTGGTTTCCTTGACAACTCTGGCCTGCTTATAATAGGTCTGGTTTGTGATCTTTCCTGTATTGTTGCAGGTACACGCATTGGTCACTCAGGGTCAGATGTTCGGAAGAAGTTGAAGGCTGCCTACACTTTAATTGAACAGCTGTATACCGGAGCGCGGCGGATTATCACCACTGCATCTCATAACAATCCGGCACCCACTTTAATCCAAGACACTCTTAATAGGTTGTCAATGCTTCCTGCTCGGATTGAAGAACTGAAAAAATCTGCTGCTCGAACCGGAGCCATTAATGCCTTGATCCAGGCAAAAGCATGGGTGCCGGATTTCGATCCTGTTGAGGCAGATCAAGGCTATCCCAGCTTGAAGGAAGACGGCTCAGAGTTCAATGAAGATGATTTGAGGGCGATAAACCATGCAGTACGCCCTCTGGCTTGTCAATTGGCTGAAGAGGCAGACTTGTCGCATTATCAAGCTCAGTACAATGATCAGAACAAATGAGTGCCTGCACCAACTCCTGAAGTGGAGAATCTGATTCCTCCAATCCGTAAGCATACTTACGCTGCTGATATTGAACCGTCTTCTCTGATCCACGAAGAGGTTGTCTTTCAAGCTTTAAGGGGAATCGATTGGACCACTGTTGATTTCCAGCCAATGGATAGAGATGAAGAAGCTAAAGCGGCGCGGGACGACCCACAATCATCAGACCGGGGCGATGAACAGGCTTGAACCGGAAGCCGGTTTAAATAGCTGCTTTATGATAATCCGCCGGAACAACAATGATCTTATTTGGGCACCGCGTTGCCTTCTAATAGGATAGTTAATACTTCTGCCTTGAATATGCCTTCGTGCATAAGTACTGATGCTTGTGCTTGAAAACCTCAATTTATATTTCCTGCAATCAGAAAATCTTGAACTTCGGTGGCGGTTATACCGCCAACCGGTTTATGACTTATATATATATATATATCATCAATGTATTTGAGACGTATAATGAAATATGTGATACAAAATACCAGCCATCGCTGGGCATGAAGTTGGCTGAGCCAGGCTTGAAACGGAGTATTTATAAACCATTACCATCAAAGGGGAAAAAACAACTCCCGTGTAAACCGTGGTGGGTCATTAGGAGCCCCCCTGCTACTTCATGATGTTAACAGGAAAGTTTAAGCCGGGCATATTTCTCCGGAATACAAACGAACCGATTTCCGTCAGCTGAACCGGTAAAAAAGTGTTGTTGGTTTTAAAGGAAACACAACAAAATTTGAAGAATAGTCATAAAAGAAATATGGAAGCAAAGGCAATGATAAAAACCGTTTGCAAAAACATGCTTTACTGAGCTGATCAGATGGTGTTACCATGGTCGGATAGGACCAAGCCCCCAATAGGAGTGACAATGGTTCAAGTCAGCCAGGTCCCCAAATGAAACCGTGGCATTTATGCCGATCAAAAGGCGTGGCAATGGTTCGGGTTCGACCAAGCCCCCAAGTGATTCTGTGGCCTTAGGCCGATCAAGAGGCGTGACTGGTTCAGACTTGACCATGTCCCCAAGTGATCTGGTGTCTTTCGCCTATCAAAAGGTGTCGCATTGGTTCGGACACGACCAAGGCCCCAAGTGATATCACAAAGCTTTTTTGAAAAGCAAATTTCAAGGGGTAAACCGGAGGCCTCTTTAAAACAGAACCACTCCATGTAACCACACATGATATGAAAGGACAGAGATCCCGCTTTAGCTAAGGCTCCGGTTTTATTATATCAATGATAATATATACACTGCCATAATATGTACATAGATAGAGCCGATGGCTCAAGTGTAGTAAGGCCGAAGATGAGCTATATTCCACGGCCTGTTGGTCTCCTCCTCTGATGTGCGTGAGTCTTTATGCTCTCGAATATCAATCAGATAGTACGACCCGTTGTGCAGATTCTTGCTAACCATGAAAGGCCCCTCCCAAGGTGGGGATAACCTGTGCATATCCGTCTGATCATGGATGAGCCGAAGCACCAAATCTCCTTCTTGAAAAGTTCTGGTTCTGACCCCGCGACTGTGATAGCGACGAAGATCTTGTTGATAAATCGTTGAGCGGGCAGCCGCTATGTCACGCTCCTCATCTAATAGGTCCAAAGCATCTTGTCGTGCTGTCTCATTGTCCGCTTCAACATAAGCCGCCACACGAGGCGAATCGTGCCGGATATCACTAGGGAGAACCGCTTCTGCGCCGTAGACCATAAAAAACGGTGTGTATCCTGTAGATCGGTTGGGCGTAGTGTTGATACTCCATAGCACAGATGGTAGCTCTTCAACCCAACATCCCACTGTTCTTTACAATGGAACCATAAGCCGTGGTTTGATGCCTCGCAAGATCTCTTGATTAGCTCGTTCTGCCTGCCCATTGGACTGGGGGTGAGCCACTATTGATACGTCAAGTCTGATGTGCTCACGTTCACAGAATTCCTTCATAGCACCCTTGGATAAATTGGTACCATTGTCAGTAATGATACTGTGTGGAAAGCCAAACCGGAAAATCACCTTTTTAATGAACTGCACCGCTGTAGCTGCATCACACTTGCTGACAGGCTCCGCTTCAACCCACTTGGTAAACTTGTCAATTGCCACCAAAAGATGGGTTTTCTTATCCTTGGATCTTTTAAAAGGTCCGACCATATCCAGCCCCCATGTTGGAAACGGCCAAGTAATTGGAATCATCCTCAATTCTTGAGCCGACACATGAGCACGCCTTGAAAATTTCTGACAGCCATCACACCGTTTTACCAAGTCCTCTGCATCAGCATGAGCTGTCAACCAGTAAAACCCGTGACGAAATGCTTTAGCCACCAGAGACTTTGAACCGGCGTGGTGACCACAATCCCCTTCATGGATTTCGCGTAAAATTTCACAGCCTTCCTCAGGAGAGACGCAGCATTGAAACGCCCCTAATACACTGCAATGATGTAATTCGCCGTTGATAATTGTCATAGATTTGGATCGCCGGATTATCTGCCTGGCTAGAGTCTCATCCCATGGCAACTCTCCCCGGTTCATGTACGCAAGATAAGGAACTGTCCAATCCGGTATAATATGCAGGGCTGCCACCAATTGAGCCTCCGGATCAGGAATAGCCAAATCCGCTTCACCCGGGAGCTTGACTGGCGGGTTATGCAACACATCGAGAAAAACATTAGGCGGGACCGGTTTACGCTGAGAGCCCAACCATCTTAAAGCATCTGCCGCTTCATTTTTTCGACGATCCACGTGCTCCACCTGATAACCCTTGAAGTGACCCGCAACAATATCCACCTCATGACGATATGCAGCCATAAGCGGGTCCTTAGAATCCCAAGTGCTAGATACCTGTTGAGCCACGAGGTCCGAGTCACCGAAGCACTTAACCCGACTTAGATTCATCTCTTTAGCCATCCGGAGACCATGGATAAAAGCTTCATACTCAGCTGCATTATTAGTACAAGGGAACATTAAGCGGAGAACATAACAAAACTTATCACCTCGTGGGGAAGTTAATACGACTCCAGCCCCCGAGCCTTCCAATTGCCTGGATCCATCAAAATGGATAGTCCAATATGTGTGATCCGGCTTCTCCTCTGGTGCTTGCAACTCCGTCCAATCATTGATGAAATCAACAAGCGCTTGAGACTTCACCGCCGTCCGAGGCACGTACTTCAATCCGTGCGGCCCAAGTTCTATGGCCCACTTGGCAATCCGGCCAGTCGCCTCCCTGTTCTGTATGATATCGCCCAAGGGAGCTGAACTGACCACTGTGATGGGGTGCCCTTAGAAATACTGCTTCAACTTCCGGCTTGCCATGAAAACTCCATATACCAGCTTCTGCCAATGCGGATACCTTTGCTTGGACTCAATAAGCACCTCGCTGATATAGTAAACCGGCCGCTGAACCGGATACTCCTTGCCTGCCTCCTTGCGTTCTACCACAATAGCCACGCTAACTGCATGAGCATTGGCCGCTACGTATAACAATAACGGCTCCTTGTCGACCGGAGCTGCAAGAACGGGCGGATTGGCTAATTGCCGCTTCAACTCCTCCAACGCTTCATCAGCAGCCGGAGTCCAGATGAATTGATCTGTCTTTCTCAACATCTGGTATAAAGGGATGGCCTTCTCTCTGAGGCGGCTGATAAACCGGCTCAGTGCGGGGATCCGACCCGCCAAACGCTGAACATCGTTGATACACTTCGGTTTAGCCAGGGAAGTGATAGCCGCAATCTTCTCCGGATTAGCCTCAATTCCTCTGTTGGACACAAGAAAGCCCAGTAACTTGCCTGCCGGAACACCAAAGACACATTTGGCAGGGTTAAGCATCATCTTATAAACCCGCAAGTTGTCAAAGGTTTCCTTCAAATCATCAACCAGCGTTTCCTTCTGCCTTGACTTGACTACAATATCATCCACATAGGCGTGCACATTGCGGCCGATCTGTTTATGCAGACAATTCTGTACACACCGTTGATAAGTGGCTTGGGCGCTCTTGAGCCCAAAAGGCATAGATACATAGCAAAAGGCTCCAAAGGGAGTAATAAACGCCGTCTTCTCCTGGTCCTTAACCGCCATTTTGATCTGATGATACCCAGAATACGCATCCAAAAAACTCAAACGCTCACAACCCTCCGTGGCGTCAATAATCTGGTCAATGCGGGGGAGGGCAAAAGGATCTGCTGGACAAGCCTTGTTAAGATCCGTGTAATCCACACACATACGCCAAGTGCCATTTTTCTTAAGAACCAGCACCGGATTAGTGAGCCATTCTAGATGGAACACTTCAATGATAAAACCAGCGGCTAAGAGCCTGGCCACTTCTTATCCAATAGCTTTGTGCCTTTCTTCGTTAAACCGGCGGAGAAACTGTTTTACCGGTTTATACTTGGGTTCAACATTAAGAGTGTGCTCAGCGAGTTCCCTCGGGACACCTGGCATGTCAAAAGGCTTCCATGCAAAAATGTTCCGATTCTCACGGATGAACTCGATGAGCGCGCTTTCCTATTTAGGGTCCATGTTGGCACTGACAGTGAACTGCTTGGACGAATCGCCGGGCACGAAGTCAACAAGCTTGGTCTCAGCCGTTGATTTGAACTTCAGATCTGAATCATGCTCCGTAGTCGGCCTCTTCAAAGGGGTCATGTCCGCCGGATCAACATTGTCCCTATAATATTTCAACTCCTCCGCGGCACAAACCGACTCTGCATAGGCCGCATCACCTTCCTCACATTCCAAAGCAACCTTTCGGCTCCCATGAACCGTTATTGTCCCTTTGTAACCCGGCATCTTGAGCTGCAAATAGATATAACAAGGTCGTGCCATGAATTTGGCATAAGCCGCCCGCCCAAACAAGGCATGATACGGGCTCCGAATTTTCACTACCTCAAAGGTTAGTGTTTCAGATCGGGAATCATGCTCGTCCCCAAAAGCCACCTCCAAGGCTATCTTACAAACTGGATACGCTGATTTGCCAGGCACCACACCATGGAACACCGTATTAGACGGTCTGAGATCTTTGTCTGTTAGCCCCATGCGGCGGAATGTCTCATAGTACAGGATGTTAATACTGCTCCCTCCATCCATGAGCACCTTGGTGAATTTATAACCTCCCACCTGAGGGTCTACCACCAATGCCAACTGGCCCGGATTGTCAACCCGGGGGGGGGGGGTGATCCTCCCTGCTCCACATGATAGGATGCTCCGACCAGCGTAAGTAATGCGGTACGGCCGGTTCAACAGAGTTCACCGCTCGCTTGTGAAGTTTCCGGTCGCGCTTATCCAAGCTAGTTGCGAAAACGTGATACTGCCCATTGTTTAACTGTTTTGGCTGGCTCTGATAACCCGACCGCTGCTGTCGCTGCTGTTGGTTGTAACCCCCTTGACCGCTCTGATTATCCTGGTTATTATTACCGCCCTGATTGAAACCTGAACCGGAAGCTCCATCGTGACCCGGCCCATGGAAACCGGATCCTGAGCCACCACCTGACCCACGGTCATACTGGAAGGCATTAGAGTTTTTAAATTCCTGCATAATGTAACAATCCTTCCAAAGGTGGTTAGCCGGCGCCTCCTTCGTCCTGTGTTTTGGGCAAGGCTGATTCAGCAAATAGTTTAAGCGATCCGGGTTAGGATTTGGAGCCCCGTTACGATTCGCCGCTTTACCTCTGCGCTGCTGACCCTTGTCCTGCGCATTAGTGTTAGCCACCAAGTCCATGCTGCCATCCGCTTTACACTTGGCTCCGTTCCCATGGCCCGCCGGTTTGTATTGATGCCCCTTAGAGTTGCTATTGTTTTTTCCCTTCCCTGCTTCGTCATCGTCAGTCTCGGGATCCTTGGTACTATCAGAATCAGCATACTTCACTAAAGCGGCCATGAGAGTTCCCATGTCATTACAGAACCGCTTCATACGCCCCAACTTCAACTTTAGAGGCTTAAACCGGCAGTTGCCCTCCAGGGTTATGATCGCAGAGTCAGCATTGATCCTGTCAGACGAGTGCAAGACTTCAGAAACACGGCGTACCCAATGGGTTGTTAACTCTCCGTCCTCCTGAACACAAGCCACCAAGTCTACTATGGACTTAGGCTGCTTACACGTATCTTTGAAATTCTGGATAAACCGGGTCCGCAACTGGGCCCATGAACTGATAGAATTAGGCGGCAGGCTCTTCAACCAAGTACGGGCTGTGCCTTCAAGCATCATGGTGAAGTACTTTGCACACGCGGTCTCATCCACATCAAGCATCTCCATTGCCATCTCATAACTCTCCACCCACGCTTCTGGAGATAAATCAGCGGTGTAAGTCGGCACCTTGCACGGACCCTTGAAGTCCTTGGGCAGACATACATTGCGTAAAGCGGGGACTAAACAGGGCACTCCCAAGCTAGATGCGACCCCTGGCCCGGCGAAGGTGGTAGGACGAACCGGTGTAAGCTGATCCGCCTCGTTCTATGCTGCTAACTCGGCCTCCCTTCGTGCCCGGGCCCGGTCCACTACATCCTGAGCATCGTGAACACCACCGGCCGGGTTATTGCCACGGGCCGCTTCACGGCCCCGCGCATTGCTTGATATGGCCGGTTCATCCAGGCACCTACTATAGCTCCGGCTTGGACGAGGTGTGGAATGAATCCGATCGCGGCTGTATGAATAGGCCTCCTATTGAATCACAGCGGTCCGGAGAAGTTCCTTAACCCGGCGCATCTCTATTGCTTGTGGAGAGTCTTCTTCGACTGGGATAGCTTCTAATCGCGCAGCAGCTGCGACAAGATTGTCCATAGGATTAGAATAATGACCCGGAGGTGTCTGGACCGGCGGAGGAATCACAATGTTCTGCCGAGGAGGTTCCATCAGGCGGGGTTGGACCGTCGCTCCTGGCCCTGGTGCCTCAACCCGGTTTACCTCCAGGTGCCCCGGCGGATTACTGGTTCCAGCTCCCGGAGTGTGAAAGAGATTTCGAGGGTCAAACCCTAACGGCAGGCGTGATCTGTGCTTCCGCTTCAAGACCTCCCGTGATGCGTTCTGGTCGAGCATGAGCTTATAGGCCTGGGCGTCCAAAGCGGCCCGCTCTGCAGCCATCCTGTCTTTCTCTGCTGCCAGGTCGGCTTTGGCCTGTATGATCTGCTCTCTCACCTTTGCAATATCCGCATCATGGGCCTCCTGATCCGCCGGATTGGCCTCTGCCATAAGTACCGCTAGTGCGTCAAACAGGTCAGACAGAATTTGAACCAGTGGGCGCACAAGGCCTCCTACCCTTGCTGCCGCTGCCGCTGCTGATCCGGAGAGCATTGCTGCTGCGGTCGAAGAGTAATTCGCCGCCTGCGTGCTGGCCATGAATATTCCAACCCGATTGATCTGATCTGGGGGGTCCAGAATACTGTCGCCATCGGAACAGCCCCTAATCTGGTCGTCTTGCAACTGGTACAATGATTCAGTCTCTCCGGTTGAGGACTCGTCGCCGGAATAGACGACGGTCTCGCTACCGTATTCTGACTCGTCCTCATGCTCTCCTCCGTGGATGACTCCCATGAAGGCACGCTTCATGGCCGGTTTAACCTGGGTAGATCTCGCACGCTGAGCCATCTCGACGAGGTCGGTGCGGATGTCCGGCTCAGGCCCAGGCTCACCAATCTTGTCGATAAAAACGTGTATGCCACCAAAGGGGACCCGGTACCCGTACTCGATCGAGCCGGCTTCGGGACCCCATCCTGCATCGTCGATGTAGAGCTTGCCGCGACGACTCTTGGTCATCCGGCCTATAGCATAGCCTTCGAGTCCTTTGAGCTTGCTCTCCAAGATCATCAAACCATCGTGCGATAGCCCCACGGTGGGCGCCAACTGTCGTGGATTTGTCACGGCAGATGTCCTTGTGAAAGGACTTAGTCGTGGAGCCATCGCTACGGGTTAACTTGAAGGGGTTAGAGTGGACACAAAGACACAAGGGTTTATACTAGTTCGGCCCCTTCGATGAAGGTCAAAGCCTACGTCTAGTTGTGATGGAATTGATGTGGTTTCGATGGCTAGGGAGCAAACAAGCTTCGCCTAGGCTCGAGTTGTTGTTGTCTGTCCTTGAACCGCCGCCGGGTCGTCCCCTTATATACACGGGTGATGCCCGTCGGTCCACAGAGTCCCACACCGGTTCATACTCGTATCCCGGTTGGTCTCTCTCTATTCCTAACTTACAATGCAAGTTTACATATCAAGCCGGTTTACGGCTACAGGTTCTAAACCGACTACAGGCCTTGGGCCTTCATCTGCTTAATCACCTTTAAACTACTAATGAAGCCAACCCGGCCCAGGTAGGCCGGTTCACGCCCAGTGGTAATATCCCCAACATGCTCCCTCAGTAGTAACAAACTCAGTGCGTTGTATACGGACAAGAAGTGGTGATCCATCGGAATTAGTTGCCAGGCGCCACTGAGTATATACGTTCTGCTCGTCCTCATGCTCATGATCATCACCATAATCATCTCCCCCTTGGTTATGAAAATTTTCAAGTGTTGGTGGTGGAATGTTCATAGGACCTTGGAAACACAAGAAGAAGGTTAATTAGTAAAGGGAAACTTGCTAACCCGCATGCATGTGGATGAAACAATTATAATTACGGTGGAAGACAAACATACCGAAACTACGAGGATCCCATGCAAAAAGAGTGCCATGAGCGGTGGAAGCAAACACAAGACCCTCGTATTGAATTGCATCACAGTACACATCGGTATATAGAAACTGATTTTTGAGCAATATCCATCGAGTCGAACCACAAAGGACGGCAACAAGCTTGTCGAAGATAGCAACTACTTCATAGTTGTTGTAATTCCAAGAGCGGTTGGGAACTCGACAAATTGCTATCTTCCATAGAAGACAGTCACCATGATCGTATTTGAACGTGCATAGAATACCGGTGTGCTCAACCTCTGGGCAGTCTGCTGAGATTTTTCAAAGTGGAACCCGGTGATGAGTGTACACATCCACAAGTTCCCACTCGCAGTTGTACCCAATATAAACAACCCAATCTCCATTTGCGCTTGCCCAATCCTTTCCCTCAAGCGATGGCATCTTAACATCATACGTATCATTATCAAGTGGCATCAACTTGCACAAGGCGAGGCCTCCGTCGTCCCCACGCTAGTAGTCATCAGGGTCACGGCAAAGAAGATATGGGAGATCAAACTGCTCCATGACTCTTGGGTTCCTTGTAATGACGTTATTAGTTGAGTCGAGAATGGTCTTGAACGAACCTGCCATGCTAGCTGAGGTGATGACCTCGCACCGATCAATGAGTTCCTCCACCATGTCATCTTTCAGATCGGGGCACGAATAACGGGGTCATTTCCGGCCTGTTCCCTCCATGGAGAAGACGATCGAACAATGGCAGAAGGAAGGGCGAAGGGCTGAAGGAAAATGGAGGAGCGAGAGGAAGAGCGTGCGACAGCAGTTCCAAATCGAGAGGGAAAGGCAAAGAGTCGGTGGACGGTTGCCAGTTTGCCATGGTACACGAAGAGGCACCCCGGCCTACATGTCCGTTCGGAAATACTAGTAGAAAAGGACTCGCCGTCGTCTCACTGATATGTTGGAACGGGACCAGATGTCAACGAAACATGGTGTGTAATTTCTCATGCAAAATGTGATCTGGCCGCGTTGGCCCGATGTGCCGCATTAGTTTTTTTTTTGAAAGTTTGCTGCATTAGTTATCGACCTTTCTTTTTTTTAACATGCAATCTGAATGGATAGCTCCTGTGGTCATCACACATGTGCGGATATAGTGATGATTGATTCGCTCGAGCAACTTATTACTGTGGGAATATGGGAGTACCAGCGGATTCAATAGAGAAATGATGGTTGCTTCGTCTGAGCAACTTACTGTGGTGAAGGTGGGGCTCTGTGATTTGACTGCTTACTAGTCATTACTACTGCGGCACAACAACCAGGGTGAATCTTTCCCTGAAGTTGTGTTGTGCACTCAATATTGCTGCATGGTAGCTGGAGCCGGATGAAGGATGTCCAACATGTCAGCGAAATGAAGTTGAATTGTTTCTGGCATTGCTATCAATCCTTCAGGATTTGTTTATATGTACGCATAATTTTGATGAAATTGTACTGTGATGCTATGAAGGTCTCAACTTTGGTTCCCGCAGGAAAAAAAGGTTTCAACTTAGGATTCATGTGTCTTGCCTCGAGATTATCTCGTTACAACATTCCATCAAATACAAATGAAACTACCATGGCTAATGCATCTCAATGGTTCGCAGATCAGCGCCAATATTCACATCACAACTGAAGACAAAGTTGTGAGAAGGTGTACAAATAAAGAAAAAAATATAATTGATCGATGTTGTTCATAGGCATGGCTCCATATCCTTGGCATAGTGTTCATTGCTTGGCAGCTAGTTTCACCCAGCTCTGTAGCCAAAAAAGAGGTGTATGAAGGACACCACAATCCGATCGTTTTGTGCAGCTCCACTAAAATCGAGCGGACCATCCCTGTTTGCAAAGATATCCAGTCAGTGTGATTACAATAATAGTGGAACTAGATGATGAAACATAACACACATAAATAGAAGCCGGTCACCTCTACAATCTCTCTTTAGGACTAACTTTTTGTTGGAGAAGATTAGTCATGGAGTTGGATGAGGAGGATAGCAAAACCAATCTCCCTTTCCGCAGTCACACAGAAATGTAAAAACGTTGCCCGTGTGACATTTTGGCGGAACTGCACAAAACACTCTTTAGAAAAAAAGTGATTTGTGTAGTTCACCAAAAGGTCCCAATAGCAACGAGGTGAAAATGGATAGCCATGTTTGCAAAAGGAGGTCGAAAGGAAACAACTACTGCCCAATAACACGAGTTGAAGACACATACGCCGACAAAAAAGAAGCATGTTCCATGTAATAAGGGAAAGATAGCACATGGTGGTTTATCAAAAATGGTTTGAGGATGAGATTGCAAGATGGAAAGTACGCCAGCTGAGATACAATTTAAGCAAACAACTAAACAAGATCCACATGCAGCAATGTGGGAAGATGGGCAGTGGAGCAAGGCTAGAGGAAGCTGTACCTGAGGGTCGTTGGAATGTTACTAGGAGGGCGCTGGCGGCCGGGATCTGCCCATATTACGGCAGCGAGCAAGTGGCGAAGGCCCTACCGCGCCAGAGCTTGGTCAGGAGAATGGCGGGTACCACAGATCGGGACGTGCTGCCTCAACGCCATCAAACGGAGAGATGATGCACATCCTCCCTTTCCACCGGCGAACGGATGCGGCCGGATCACTGACCAACGCTGAGAGAGAGAGAGAGGTCGCGGCCGCCTTGTGTGAGATGGTGTGACGAGAGACAAACCCATTTTTCCATTTTCCCCCTGGCAATCGTTTTATATTCTGTACGTGCCATTGAGGAATATATAATTTTATGTAATGCTAACGCATCAAGTCGAACTTTGTTCCATCTAGGCGTGGTACCTGACCCTCCTTCGAGTAAACAACCGCTACACGCGTCAAATTATCACGTGGGTTGCCTCTTCGTACAGAAATGAACTCCACCGTGTACCTGCGCGGGTGTGGCCGGGAATGAGACGTGAGTACGTGCGTCCTGCGTGCACTTCTTCTTTAGGTGTAGGTATGTACATGGGTAGGTGTGAGAGAGATGGTTTGTGCGAAACAGAGGCAATGTGTTGAAGACATCTCAAACAGAAAAACGTAACATATGCAATGTGTGTGAAACGGAGTCATGGACGAGAGATATCGATAGAATTGAAAACAGGGATGAAGTGTGTGGCTGCGTGATCGATAAAGAGTGCCATCGAAATTGTGGTTGCCCACGTCAAAGATACAGGGCGGCCGGCCTACTGGAATTTGAGAGGGCAGAGGTGCAGTTTTTCTCCATGGCATGGATACCTACCTACAATGTTCGACTATCGGT
>NC_057798.1:717566404-717592901 GCF_018294505.1 Triticum aestivum | reverse complement strand
TGATCGACTAGTATATGTGTGGGGAAGGAGAGAGACCTAGCAATGTATTGAGGGAGATCGATCGACATCCATGGATATGTGTAGCAGAGGAATAAGGTTGGGAAAACACAAAGGTAGAGCGTCGGAGGATTGGTGGTGGAGTGGCGTCTCACAAATGGTGGGAGAGGCCTGCTAGATGAACGGGGGGTATGAGTGCAATATCAATAAGAGAGGGCGGGGGATGTCTGTCTGTCTATGCACGTGCGTGTGAGAGATGGGTCGGGAGGTATTCAAGGATGATGAGGGGAGAAGATATGGTTGTGGAAAGCATACGTAACTACATAGGAAGATCAACCGTCGTGTGTCCGAGAAAAGGAGAGACATAACTAGCGAGGTAAGTGTATCGGTGCTTGGTGAAAACAAATTATAGTCGACCTGGCTATATGTAGTGAGATCAGTTCATATACACGCCTACATGTGCTAGAAGCAAATAAGGTCTGGAGAGACAGACAGGAGGAGAGGGTGTGGCTAGGAGGTGGTGCGAGAGGCCTACCATGTCGAGGGGGGAGGAGTGTGCGAGTATGTGATCAATGAAAACAGGGGAGGGAGTGTGCACCTGCATGGAATCGTATTGGACATAGGGGGCATGGACTGTGAGAAGAGAAGAGGGGAAGTATATATGTGTTTGTTGTAGGCACACTTGGCTAGAGAGGTATATCGACCGGTGTGTGCCAGAAAGAAGGAGACGGGTCCTACACACACCGCTGGTGTACGACCTAAAGAGAAATAATGAACATGCACGAAGGAGGGGACGCCAAGGGTGGGTGAGAGGGGGCGGGCGTGTGCAAGCACGATAGAAAGTTGGCGCTAGCTAGTGTTGGCACGCGAAATCGCCGTGCAACACCAGGATAACCGTCGTGCTTTCGTGACGACAAACGATTGCTTTACGAGCAAAGCAACAAAGATTTCCTCGCTTTCGTGGAGGAGAACCGGCCGCTTTCCAGCGCAAAACGGCAAAGATCGCCAAACCCTAGGGCTGCTAGGGCTCGGCAGGAAGTAACGATGAAAATAGACGTACGTGAAAATAGACTTTGTATTGATAGATCGATTGTTCGGGGCTTTTCCAATCGGTCGTGGCCTTATTAATAAGGTACGCTGGACTTTGCGTATACAAGGCAGGACTTGGTTCCGTAGCGTGCCTTGCCGTACAGGAATACAACTCCAAAACTAAAACCGAACAGGACTTGATTCGGTTACCATGTAACATGCGTACAAAAAATATACTTGCCAATCTAAGTACGTAACAAATCTAGGCCATATCCACGTACATGCAGTCTTGCATATATAAATAAAGTATTCCGGCCACGTCACCATCACACTAAATATAGTGGCTGCATATGTATAAATACCTTGATCCCACCAAGAAAATATTAAATATTCCGGAACATCGCAAATCAAACTGGATAATGGCCATTAGGACTAAGCATACTTCTTCATATACGTAGATATATATCACTTGCATGCATCACGCCCATGGTCCAGTATAGCATATGCTTCTCCTTAAGACTTGTATCTTCACCTTCCATTAAATTTCCTGTGGCAATACTTCAACAATGCATTAACCGATCAGCTTGATAAATCATTGATTTAATTTGGCTCATCACATACTAAGTAGCCAAATTATACCATCAACACATGCCCCCTGTTTTTGGTATAATTGCATTGACCAAAAATATATAGGAATTGCCGTAGGATAAAGTCGATCATTGATCACATCATCACTTAGGGCGATGTCCAACGATACATAGGCCAAATTTTCTTAGGGCGATATTTCAAACAATATATATCGGCCAAATTTGCTCAGGGCGATACTTGAAATAACATATCGGCCACAACATGTTCAGGCCTCCTGCCACATGCTAGGATAATACTTCTTCAAATATTTTGCATTAAGAGCTTTGGACAACTTCTCTCCCTGCAAAGATTGTACAAAATATGAATTTCCAGGAACAATCTCTATAATTTTATACGGGCCTTCCCAACTTGGCGACCATTTGCCGAATTTTCTATCTTTAGTTCCAATAGGTAAAATCGTTTTCCACACTAAATCCCCTATTTGAAACGATTTCTCTCTCACCTTTTTATTATAAGCCTTGGCTACTCTCAATTTCTCCTTCTGAATTTCTTGCAAAGCTCTTAATCTCTCTTCTGAAATGTCATCTATCTTATCCATCATCAAATCATTATAATCTACAGCCGACAAATCATTTTGTCTGGCCACTCTAAGAGCTTGTAAATTAACCTCTACAGGTAACACCGCCTCCTGACCATATACCAGATCATACGATGCTACTTGAGTCGCTTCGAGCTTAGATATCCGATGAGCCCATAAGGCTTCCGAAAGTACCTCATGCCATCTTTTCGGATGCTCCTCAATTTTCTTTTTGATAAGCTTAATTAAAGTTTTATTGCTAGATTCGGCCTGTCCGTTAGTTTGAGCACAGTAAGGCGACGAATTTAACAATTTAATTCCTAAAGATTCGGCAAATTCACGAAATTGATGAGACATAAAAGAAGCACCTTGATCAGTAGTTAAAGTTTGAGGAATACCGAATCTATGAATAATATGCTCTAAAACAAAACTAATAACCTCTTTGTGAGTCATATTTTTCAAAGGAACTGCTTCAGTCCATTTAGTAAAATAATCTATGGCAACTAGGACGAGGCGATGTCTTTTAGAAGATGAAGGATGTATTTCACCAATAAAGTCTAAGCCCCATCCTCTAAATGGCCACGGCCTAATTATAGGATTCAACATAGATGCAGGCGCTAACTGTATATTCCCAAATTATTGACATGCCTCACAACCTTTATAGTACCGAAAACAATCCTCCAGCAAAGTCGGCCAATAAAACCCTGCTCTTTTTAATAACCATCGCATTTTGTGAGCCGACTGATGTGTCCCACACATTCCTTCGTGCACTTCACCCATAGCCACTCTAGATTGATCAGAATCCAAGCATTTTAAAAATAACCCATCTATTGTTCGGCGATACAACTCGTCGTTAAACAAAGTATATTTTAAAGCTTGTCGCTGAATTTTTCTATCTCTCGTTTGACTTGGATCTTTTAAATGATTAACTAGTGGAACTCGCCAATCATTTAGTTCTAAATTATTTGCTAATTCGGTCGTTTGTGACCCATGCACCAAATCTGCACTACATTGTACAGTTAGTTGTTCAACTGTGCTAGGCCCAAGAGCATCCTGTGGCAAAGTATACATCATTATAGACGTAGCATACATCGGCTTGTCTAATATAAAAAACATTCCTTTACGAATATGATAACCGGATGCCTGCTGTGCTAAACAATTAGCTCTAGAATTCTCTTCTCTAGGTATATGATGGATGGTGAACGTATCTAGAGACTTAATTATGTCTAAACATCGGTCCAAATAACTATTTAATAACCCATCAAAACATTGAAATTCGCCTTTAATTTGTTGTACCACCAGAAGCGAATCCCCAAAAGCATCTACATCCTTTACACCTATATCAACTAAAGTTTGTAAACCAAAGAGTAAAGCTTCGTACTCAGCTTGGTTATTAGTGCAAGGATATTCCAAATGGACCGATGTATCATAAACAACATTATTAGGTGAAACTAAAACATTACCGACGCCTTGCCCGTCCCTACAAACTGATCCATCAAAATAAAGCTTGCATGGACACACACTAACATAATTAATACTTTCATCATCTTTAATCCTATGATCAACAATGAAATCGGCGATAACTTGACCCTTCATAGAACGCAATGATTCATATGTTAAATCATATTCTATTAGTGCATAAGCCCACTTTCCAATCCTACCACTAAGAATCGGTTGTTGCAACATATACTTAATGACGTCGGCCTGGCAAGCTACTATACACGTGCTAGAAAGAATATAAGGCCGAAAGTTTGTACATGCATAGTATAAAGATAAGCATAACTTTTCAATAAACACATACCGACTTTCGGCGTCGAGCAAACGATGGCTTAAGTATGCAATGATGTATTCTTTTCCGCTGATCTCTTGCGCCAACACCGCACCGATCACCCTATCCTCTGCAGCAATATATAGCCTGAACGGCACACCGGACTCAGGTGCCCGCAATATTGGAGGATTGGACAAGCATCGCTTTATATAATTAAAAGCATCTCGTTGCTCTGCCCCCAAGCAAATTCGGCCTCATTCTTTAGCCTAAGTAGAGGAACAAACGATTCAATTTTCTCTGCCAGGTTAGATATGAATCGTCTCAAGTAATTAATTTTTCCTAGCAATTTTTGCACATCCCTTTTACATGTGGGTTCCTCCAAATTTCGAATTGCCTCCACTTTCTTGGGGTCAACCTCTATGCCATTTTCATGAATTATGAATCCTAAAAACTTACCAGCCGACACACCAAAAGCACATTTAAGTGGGTTCATTTTTAATCCATACCGGCGCATCCTTTCAAAAGCTAATCTTAAATCGGCTAAATGATGATCAAACCCATCCGATTTAACAACTATGTCATCAATATATATTTCTAGTACAATGCTTAGAAGATCATGAAAAATTAAATTCATAGCGCGTTGGTATGTAGCACCGGCATTTTTTAACCCAAATGTCATAACGACCCACTCAAATAAACCAACAAAACCCGGGCAACGAAAAGTAGTCTTAGACATATCTTGTTCGGCCATAAATACTTGCTTGTAACCTACATTGCCATAAAAAGCTAATCACTTTATGCCCCGACGCATCATTAATAAGCATGTCGGCTATAGGCATAGGATATTCATCTTTTGGAGTAGCCTTATTCAAATCTCTAAAATCAACACAGATTCTAATAATACCAGTATTTTTCTTTTCCACTGGCACAATATTAGAAACCCAATCTGCATATCTACACGGCCGAATAAACTTAGCTTTTAACAACCGATCAACTTCTTCTTTGATGTGGTCATACAAATTAGGATTGAAACTTCTACGAGGTTGTTTATGCGGCCTAAAACCAGATTTAATAGGTAATCTATGCTCTACTAAATCTCTACTCAAACCGGGCATCTCAGTATAATTCCAAGCAAAGCAATCAACAAATTCTTTAAGTAATAAACATACCTTACTTTTCTGATCGGCTTGCAGGTTAGCTTTGATAAATGTAGGCCTCGGAATACCTCCATCACCAATATCAATTTCTTCAAGTGGATCAGCCGATGAGAATCCCTGTCCAAGCTTTTCCATGTTATGAAAATCTTCAATAGTTGCATGCATATCGTTCTTTCCGGAATGATACTCCTCCATGCGTCTTTGTAGCCACTTAATACTATCGTATTTGTTCATCATTTATATAGATAAATCATTAAGCCGAGCTATGTCAGCCGGCTGTGCATTTATAGGCACAAAACCATCTCTACTAATACTGATATAATCATAATCCGATAAATCCCTACCGGTCAAACATAGCATGTCACCGTGTTGCCAATCAACCGGCGCCTCCGTCAAAGCAATGCAAGAAGAATTATCCGCCTCAATCACCTCGACGTCGTCATTAACCCACTGAATTAAGCATTGATGAAGAGTAGAAGGGATACAACAGTTTGCATGAATCCAGTCGCGTCCCAAAAGAATATTATACCCGCCTTTGACATCGACAACAAAAAACACAGTAGGCAACGTTTTTCTTCCGACTGTGAGCTCCATAGAAATAACACCCTTAGCCTCGGACAATTCTCCTGAGAATCCACTAAGTCCCATGTTGGTCTTCATTAACTCGCTCTCTTTTTGGTTGAGTTTAGAAAATACCGAAAAGGGCATAATATTAACACCTGCACCGCCATCAAGAAGCATGCGACCAATAGGCTTACCATCAATGTGACCTCTGATGAATAATGGCTTCAAGTGTTGTCCATGATTCTCTGGCTTCTCAAATGTAGCATTCTTTGGGCCAAGAACAAGTTCAGCAATTTCAGCCTCGGGCGCGCGAAATTCAGCACGCAATGCAAACACCATATTAACATCCATATCAGTTGGTATATCTTTATCTTTCTCTGAATTTTTTGCAATAATGGTGTCATCCGTATTTTTATTTTCCTCCGCTGCGATGCGCTTCTCCTTCCAAGTTCTTGTGAGTATCATTGGTTTATCCTGATTGAACCATCTATCGCGCTTCTTCTCAGCTATCTCTTCCTTTATTTCCAATGTACGCAGTCGTTGTACACGTCGTTTCTGAGTGTGGGTAAGTCCATTTGGGAACCACTGTGGTGCTGGCTTAGTCCCTGGCGCGACAGGCATAATTTGGCTGTCCCCCGGGTCCTTCGGCCTATACTGACGTACTTCTGTTTTTCTAGCAAACATTTCATTTCTGGCCAAGAAACTTCTCTGCTGATCATATAAGGTACTGGAATTAAATCCCTGGCCGCGTACATTGCCTGAGTCCCAACGTGTAGATGTACTAGTATTAGACTTGAAACTCCTCGGAGGCAAACTCTTGGACGTTCCTGTGCAACAATTGTTTATGATCAAATCAGCTTGTGTGCTAGCCGATTTAGGCTTCTGAATAGTACGTGAGGATATAGCATCCGGCCGTGCATGCAGGTTATGCCCAGAATTAGTTTGCTTTTCAAATTGATTAGACTGGCTAGCTTGCCGCAATTTTACGCCATTACTTTTCTCCTCTGTACCGAGAGCTTCTTTTGAAACACTGCTTGTTTCCGTATAATTGACAACACCTTCATCTGACTGGTGTTCCGCTATTTTCATACCATGATCAACATCCAAATCATCTGAATTTTTTGCTGCTTTAGTTTCAGCACGCTTCACCGGCATCCATACGCGCTTGTAGTTGCCCTTATAGTTGTTGCCCTCTACACTGCGTACCGGTGATCGACCTCCTCGAATCTCGATGGTGTTATGTGATCTAGCCTCCTCATTGAAACGAGCCCTTTTCTCATGTACGTTTGGTCTGAACATAGGCGTCAGCGGGATCCATCCCGGCTGAAAATAACCTGCTGGCCCTGTAGGATATGGCACCCAAGGATTAAACCCTCATGGAGGAAACCGCGGATACATAGGAGGTACATAACCCCAATATGTCGGCTCCATTGAAAAATACGGCTGTTGGTCATATGCACTTCCTTGCCATTGCTCATGACTGTGAGGTCCAGAAGGAGATCTAGGACGCTTATTACCTCCGAGCCGATTAAACACATTGTTGGTCTTGCGTGAGGTATATTTTTCCAACAACATGCTAACTGTCGACTTTGGCCTTGGAGCTTGTCTCCTTCCTCCGTTGACTTTCCACACTCCTATTTCTGGATTTTTTGGTTTGATCATCCTTGGAGGAGCACTATTATCAACAACATTTTTCTCTCTTGCGGATTCGGTCTGATCCAACCGAACAAGAATTTTTTTACTCGCAACCTCGACCATATTGATAGGAAAAGGGTCGCTGTCGAGCTTCATCTTAGGACCTTCTGTAAACGTCAATCATCCTTCATTGATGGCCGATTGCACCTGTCGACGAAACACGTTACAATCATTAGTAGCATGAGAAAAAGAATTGTGCCACTTACAATAAGCTCTTCTACCCAATTCTTCTGGAGGTGGAATTACATGACCCTCTCTCACTCTAATTAATTTATTCTGCAATAACATATCAAAAATTCTATCACACTTGCTAACATCAAAAGTGTATTTAATTTCATCTCTTCTAGCAGGTGTAGGTTTCAAAGCAGAACATGCAAAAGGTTTTGACTTTGGCGCTTGAACCCATTCGGCTACACATATATTAACATCATCCTCACTAGCCGAATCACTATCATAATCTAAGGCATTAACCACATGATTATCTTTCTCTTTATTTCTGTTATCTTTAAACCAGCTATATTGTTTAATTTCCTTAGCCCGGTTTTCTTGCGCCAAAGCCTTCTGCAAAACTTGGTTAACATCTAAAAATTCTTGCCCTTCTAGTTTATCCTTAATATGAGCGAGTAAACCCGAAAAGGCAAGATCGGCTAAGTCCTTTTCGGCTATGGTCAAGCTGAAACATCGGTTTTTGACATCCCTAAACCTCCTCATATAATCATGAACATGCTCATTATATTTCTGTCTTACCATAGTTAAATCTGAAAGCCGAAGTTCTGTTTCACCGCTATAAAAATACTCAAGAAATTTTTGCTCCAATTGTGCCCATGTTGAAATAGAATTAGGAGCAAGCGATGTAAACCAAGTAAATGCAGTACCAGATAGAGATAAAGGAAATAATTTTAATCCAAAAACATCCGATGTGCTGACCTTGCTGCATTGTGCTAAATATTGTCCCACATGCTCAAAAGTAGATCTACCATCTTCCCCCGTAAATTTAACAAAATCTAGAATTCTAAAACCACGAGGATATGGTGTCGAGTCAAAATAATCAGGGTATGGTTTTTGATATGCACGTGCTCTACCCTTAGGTTCTAAACTAAATTCTCTAAGTATATTAGCAAGTTGATCCTTAAAATTATTATTGGGCTGTAGAGAACTGGCTTGTGGAGCAGATGAAATACCAGCATGTGGTGGAAATTCCGGCAAAGAAATGGAGCATGCGAAGTTTGCAACGGAGACCCACTAAAATATGAATCAGGTACCGGCCTATACGGAACCCCGGTACTGACAGGCGGCACTGGTGGCGTACTATATGCTACTGTTTGATAACTAGGCTGCTGCAAATTAAAATGAAAACCAAAACTTCGGTTATTGTTATTGTGATTTTGTGGAACCGAAGTCGAAACAATAGGAGCAGTAATACTAGGAACTAAATTATTAGCCGAACTACCAACATAGTACCGGCCATCCAGATTATTGTTTAAAGGAACGTGAGGCTGCATAGCATTAGCCGATGCACTAGGCGTATGTATATTACTTGGAAAATTGTTAAATCTGCTACTGTCTGGTGGCATCGGTCTTTTTCCAGTATACTCATCATTGACTTGCAGCACTAATGAGCGTACATGACCAGGTAGACATTTTTCAAGATCTTTATTAAACTGCTCCTTAAATTCATCAAGTCTATTAGCTACTGCTTGAGTAATTGTACGTGTCGTATTTTCCATATCAGAACCATATTTACTAGCTACGGACACATCAATTAGATGAGCAATTTCTTCGGTTGAGTTTTTTACCTGCGCATCGGAAGGGCTCGGAACTACCTTTTTGACGACGCCATTCCTCGTCTTCGCGTATCCAGCCAACTTGAGCTTCAACCACTCAACCTTTTATTTCTCAAGCTCCTCTTCAAGCTCGCGCCGAACATCTTCCGACAGATCATTGAGTGTGACGGCGATGACGTTCTCTGGGTTGATGTCGCTCCCGTTCTTGGACTCGGTACTCATCATGTAGCTCTTCTTCTTCTCGTCCCCAGCGGAGTCGCCAATTGTGTTGGCACGCGAAATCGCCGCGCAACACCAGGATAACCGTTGTGCTTTCGTGACGACGAACGATTGCTTTACGAGCAAAGCAACAAAGATTTCCTCACTTTCGTGGAGGAGAACCGGCCGCTTTCCAGCGCAAAACGGCAAAGATCGCCAAACCCTAGGGCTGCTAGGGCTCGGCAGGAAGTAACGATGAAAATAGATGTACGTGAAAATAGACTTTGTATTGATAGATCGATTGTTCGGGGCTTTTCCAATCGGCCGTGGCCTTATAAATAAGGTACGCTGGACTTTGCGTATACAAGGCAGGACTTGGTTCCGTAGCATGCCTTGCTGTACAGGAATACAACTCCAAAGCTAAAACCGAACAGGACTTGATTCGGTTACCATGTAACATGCGTACAAAAAATATACTTGCCAATCTAAGTACGTAACAAATCTAGGCCATATCCACGTACATGCAGTCTTGCATATATAAATAAACTATTCCGGCCACATCGCCATGACACTAAATATAGTGGCTGCATATGTATAAATACCTTGAGCCCACCAAGAAAATATTAAATATTCCGGCAACGTCGCAAATCAAACTGGATAATGGCCATCAGGACTAAGCATACTTCTTCATATACGTAGATATATATCACTTGCATGCATCACGCCCATGGTCCAGTATAGCATATGCTTCTTCTTAAGACTTGTATCATCACCTTCCATTAAATTCCCTGTGGCAATACTTCAACAATGCATTAACCGATCAGCTTGATAAATCATTGATTTAATTTGGCTCATCACATACTAAGTAGCCAAATTATACCATCAACAGCTAGCTACAAATAGAAGAGGATCGTGAAGGTGTAAAAGACGAACAAAGATCATAATTCATTATAAAAAAGTGGATACGGATACTTCAAGAAGATATCATAATGTAGAACATTGATTATAATTTGGGCTAATGTGTGGCTTTTGCAACTCAGGTCTAAATACTTGTCATAATGTAGGGGGCGGGGCACTATACTTTGTGTGATAAACACGGTGTACGTATGGAACATGGTTTATATTATGAATATATAGTTAGTACATCAAATGTACTATTATTTGGAATCAACATCAAGTGTATTCAAAAAAATAGAATTCGAGTTCATGTAGTACACATAGTTCATATCTATCTCTATAGTAATCATGTGGTGTGTTATTAAGGTAATACACGAATGATGATTGAAGTTGGCAACAATCATGATTGTAGATTCTTATTGAAATAGAAAAACGAATTCAAATTTAGTACGAATTGCAGCGGTAGTATAGACATTTGGAATGCACTAAAATGTTCGTATGACTAGGTTACATGCATTATACACCAAGCGAAAAAAATTAATCGGACATAACATGGATTCATACTCCCACCTTCCATCTATATAGGGCGTAATGAGATTTTTAAGACCGCCTTTGACTATTGACAAGATTAATAGTAATGACATGCACAATGTGAAAATTATATCATTGAAAGAACCTTTCACAGACGAATTTAACGGTGTGCTTTGTGTAAGTTGCATGTCATATATTATTGCTCTAATATTTGGTCAAAGTTAGCATCGTAAAACGCATTAGGCCCTATATAGATGGAAGGAGGGAGTAGCTTCGAATAGCATTTGTATAGTAAAACGGGGCAAGACTCTCTCTTTGTGTGGTGTGAATAGTTTTATTTTTTTTGTTTTCTTTTTGGTTGAGGGAAGTGTGAATTGATTTGGCACGTATAAGTACAATATTACTACACGCTAGGCTTGTCCCTAAAATTCAACCAGTGTCTTGTTATATCCGAAAATTCAGATATCGTGCTCCCAAATCTAGCGCCTTCACAACCCACACCTTGCTATCCCGAAATTACAACGCGCGTGAAAACTCCCTCCAGCTACCAAATCTCGACACGTGAAATCACCCTTATAACCCTGAGCCAAAAGGGCCGCTAGTTCAAATCGGTGGGGGGTATTTTTGTAACACACCCTACATTTTGGACAAGCGCATCCCTAAGTCATGCTTCACCCTCTCCCATCGCCCCCTTTTTGCCATTCGAAATATCAAGCCGCCATAACCTCTCCGCTCCAGCCGCGAAACCCCACCCTCCTTCGTCCGCCACCTCACCGCTGCCCAGCCGGAGCCTCTTCCTTGACAACGTCGTCCACCGCAACATCTTGACGTCCCTCGTCCACCTCCCCGGATGAGGATCCGTTGTCCATCTCATCGTCCCGCCGGTTCAGCCGCCCCATCCTCCACCTGCAACGAGCTGCTCTGATGATCTCCTCGTCTATCGCGGCTGCTCTGTCCCTACAGCGCCACCTTAACCTGCTCCACCGGAACTGCAGCATCCTCACTGACTCCTCGGACGAAGCCGAGGCCTACTCGGCGGCATCAAAGAGGTTGTACACTCATCGCATCGCACCTTCTCCTTAACTCGACCACCTGGCGTCGATGGTGCTCCATCCCGCACCCCCATGGAGCAGCTACCTTGAAGCCGGCGCCACGGGCGACATCTCCATGGCGGCTCTCCCCCAGTGCTAGACCCCTTCAGCGGCGGAGTCCATACCAGCCGGATCTGCTGCTGCTGCTCCGGTTCTCACTTGCTCACGCTGCTGCTGCTGCTCTGTCTCTCGCTCGATCGCTCGCTCGCCCAGCTGCTACTGCTGCTCTCCCCCTCGCTCGTGCTCCTGCTCTGCTTTGATTAAGCCACACTTCAATCGACTGAATCGACTTTTGGGTCAATCGATTTTCAGGCGTTGGGGGGCTCGCTGGAGTTAAGGAAGAACCACCCGCAGTGGGGACGGGGGCTCGCCGGAGAGGTACCCCACTATCTATCTTAGGGTTCAGGGTGGGGGCGGGGGGCCTAGAGGGCTGGCCGGGGCGGCGATGGGGAGTTGTTTCAGGGCGGCAAGGCGGCGCTGGGGCCGATGGTTCGGCCGGTGGTGGCTGGCGGCTCAAGGGGGTGCAGGTTGAAGATGAACTGCAGGCCCTCCCTAAACTACATGTCAAGTGCCTCTCTGCTACCATTGCGTTCAGTTTCGACAGTAGCATTCAGATTCCACAGTAAATTTCAGTTTTGACAGTTAAGTTCAGAGTCAACAGTTTTTACCTCATATGTTGTAGTCAGGTGGTTTTTGGTGATGTAAATTTTACATCTATTTTACATCATCTATTAGAGATGCTATTAGAACCCCACTTGAGATTGACGATGTATGTCTTGTGCTGCTTCAGCCTTGACGTCTTCCGGATCACTGGAGGTGCTCCAACGATAGAACGATCCATCACAACAGAGCAGTGCCATGGACGCCATCTACAGATTCCTCAGATCTTCCTCCACACCTCCAACAATCACCTCTGCCTCAACTGCTTAAGCAACCAACCCAATGATGCTGAGGTCGACACGGCTACGGCAAAGAGGTTGTACACTTGTTGCATCACTTATTACTATACATTTACGTTGATCCATCATGACTATTTTGGTTCAACGGAAAAACATAGCAATAGGAAATTTTCCAATGCATTTTGTTGAAAGGAATGAAGCACAATATCCACCTGGACCTACTTTTCGAAATCCTATGCATGAAAACAAGACCAAGTGCATTAGTGCCAGAATAACATTCTAACTGTACACGCTTTCATATGGTTTCACTTTATTTTGGCCATGTTTCTTTGCATTCCTCTGCTCTTCCAATTCCTGTAAACCAAACACTCAAGTTGACAGAAATCCTGTGTTTACAAATTCTCTATTTACCATGTGCATTCCTATCCTATTCGGGTGTTTTTCCTATCCCTGCGTTTTAAGAATCATGCAAGCCAAATGAGCCCTTACAGAAGTACTTCAGTTACAGGTAAATGTTGAAGGGAACTTTGTGTCGTTTGTCCTGCTCCTGTCGCGACGTCGTCCCCCTCACCTGAGCTGCTCCATCGACAAAAGCATCCACCAAACCAGACATCATGACTCCTGACCGTCTTTCGCCCCCTTAGATCTCTTTCCCTGCCGCCCACACCCACCGCAACGGCATCACTATCATCGACTCAGCAGATGAACCTGAGGAGTACACGGGTCCACAAGAGAGGTTGCACTCTTTTGTTTCTTCTTATGTTATGCATTGCTTAAACTTACCTGCTACTTTATCGTCTTGTTCAGCTCTTGGACTCCCAACTCAGGTCCAAATTAATGTTCAAACTTGAGTTCTAAATTAGTTGTGGGGCACATGTCGAGGCAGCAATAAATAGTATGTCTGTCTAATATCTAGTTCACCTAGGGTATGCCTATGTTGTTCATCTTGGGTGGGAAACAAATAGTAAAGAAATCATCATCTGTCTTTTTTATTAATTTAAAGCAATCATCAGCCTGCTATCATTATTTTTGGATCCATCCACTAGTTGTTACCATCACTCTAAATTTCTGCATGCTCTCCTTACATAATCTCACTATATTTTTTTCGTATGCACGTAAGATATTGTACACAGTCATGCTAAACATGTAGAGAAAAAGAGAAGAGTTTTGAGCGGCAATATAATGTCATGCGGACATTGCTCCATGGTGGGTTCAATGGCAAACCCTCCCCACCCCTCTCCAGATTGTAATCCAAAGGAAGATATCTGTTCTGAGGCGGCTTGAGACGCCGCTGACCACTCCTATTTACCCCCCAAGGTGTTTGCTCTACCTTGGCATGATGATGTTAGTCATATCATGCATATGTTGCCTCGCAGTACCTACTTTTGACATCATATATGTCATCTGCTTAGTTTAGACATGTTCTGTAATGCCGCCTGTTTAGTTTCTATATCATATATGGGAATTATGCAGTCTCATGTCTTTTAGCCAGCCATAATATATGTGAAATGTGCAATGCCATCCTGTTTAACCAGGCATCATATATTTGAATGATATCTTCCCCATCCTTTTCTTCATTACATTTCCATTTGTCGACAATGTTTGTACATTAAACTACTCTTCCTGTGAATTAGCCATTTGAGTGGGAGATGGGAAAATCTGGAGTGAAAACAAGGCCTTCAGAGCAGACAGTGCTACCTGTCTAAGCAGATCTCTTGTTGGGTCCCAATAGCTCCTCGGAGATGGATTCAGAGACAAACGAACAGTCCTATTTCCCCACTGAGTTGTATGCTTTAACTTAGCACGGTTATACTTCTCATATCATGCATATGGTGTCTTGCATTGCATAGTTTAGACATCATATACACAATATTCAACACCATGTTCTTAGTTCAGACATCATATCAAATGCCCTCTGTTTAGCATATAAATCACATATGTGTATTAAATGATGCGATCCTGATTACTTAGATAACATCTAGGTGAATAATAGTTCATGTGATCCTGTTTAGTTATTCATCATATCTTTGAATTATGTTATGTTATGCTATCCAGTTTAGGTAGACATCATATATGTGAAATTATGTCATGCTATCCATTTTAGTTAAACAATATACATGTCAACTATTTCATGCCCTCTTTTTTCCACACTATTTATTGCATCTGTCTCTTATACAATGTCTGTACATTCAACTATGTTTCTTGTTTATTAGCCATTTGAATTGGAGTGGGTGATGCCAGTATCTAGCGGACCAAAAACACGGTCTTCAAATAAAACAGTGCTACCTCTTGGTGGAGATAGCACCCCGGTTGTACATGCATAAGAACCAGCCCTACCACACATAACCCAAACTCTCGCAGATTGTACTCCTACTGCGATGGACAGAGAACCAGCTTCACCCAATCTAACCCCAACCCTAGCCGATAGTAACCCAGTTCCTGTTGACACAGCACCATCTCCACCATAGAGCTCCCAAACAAGAGCAGTCAGTAAGGCAGATCCAGTGCCCAAAGGACCAGTACTATCACGGCGAACCCCAACTCCACCAGTTAGTCGCCTATTCCTATGGAGGAAGCACAACCAGCTAGTCGTAGTTTAGCATCTATCGCATTTGATGTTGTTAAATCATATGTGTGTATCTTCCCATCTTGGAAATATTGTACTGAAGATGAAGGAAAATAGCTGTTGCAGGTGTTTATCCAGGAGTTATGTGTAAGTAATGTTATTCATGGCAATTACTTTCCTTCATCCCATACATCCTACCTCCATGATGGTTATAATACAACAAATTTTCCCATTTTTCTCTATAGAGAAGGACTGATTTGGAAACTCAGGATGAGGAAACCTGTGCTAATACCTCTGCTATCTTCAAGAATGCTTGGTGGTAGTATCGGAATTACCTGAAGAAAACGTACTTCACCGGCAAAGAAACTCATCAAATTCCCTTACGTTCTCCTGAGACACATTTAGTGGACGATGACTGGGAACACCTTGTTCTGTACTGGTCCCGAACCAAGAATGTGGTAAGGTCTATGAGCTCATTTTCTATTTTAAGTGTTATATTATGGCATCTTACTGTACTCTGTTCATGTAGAACAAGTGCCTAAACCTGAAGAACAACTGTTCTAATTTAAGATTCCATTCACTACAAAAAAAGACACATCCATGACATTTTGGGCCGAACGAAAAAAAAATTCTGTCATACATATGACACTTCTATGATGATAATTGTGACAGAACTCGGTATCATCATAGATGTGGTGGGCTCCTACTTCTATGACAAAAAAGCATGACAGAAAATGGGCTTTTCATCCTGGGCGGGACGGAGACGCAGCTGCATGACATTCTTTGGGTCATCCCTGACGGAAAAAACCGTGGTAGAAGGGGAGGAAAAAATCGGGGAGTTGCCGGTTACGGTGGGAGGTCGGGGGCCGAGCGATGCGCGTTTCTCTCGTACATGTACGCGCGTGTGTGCGAGGCATTGGCTCTAACTGAACCCGAGCGAGGCGTTGGGCTCCAACTAAACCCGAGCGATTGCACTACAGGCTAAGCGTTACTGAACCCGAGCGATCGATCGATGGTTGTTAACTGAACCCGATGGAGCGATTCCTTCGCTACTGCTGCTAACTGAAGCCGATCGATTGGATGAACAGTGAGTGTTGCGGGGGGGTGGATGAACAGTGAGCGATGGCGTTGCCTCTGGATGAACAGGACCTCGTGGTGTGGACGGCTGGATGAACAATAGAAGATGGAGGGGTGGCCGTGGAGGGGTGGTTGAATAGGACCCCGTGGTGTGGAGGGCTGGATGAACATTAGACGGTGGAGGGCTGGATGAACAGTAGATGGTGGAGGGCCGGATGAACAATAGACGGTGGAGGGGTGGTTGAACAGTAGCCGGTGGAGTAGCGCACAGTGGAGGCTGGATGAACAGGAGCCCGTGGAGGCTAGAGGAGGTCGACAGTAGCCCGTGGAGGCTGGAGGAGGTCGACGGTGAAGATGAACAGTATCTCGTGGAGTCCCGTTTTGCGGTATGCCACACCCCTCCCAGTGAACAGGACCCCTGTTTCGACCGTAGGAGGTCTGTTCCTTCCGTTTTGCAATACGCCACACCCCTCCCGATCAACAGGACCCCCATTTCGACCGTAGGAGGTCCATTTCCTCCATTTTGCGGTACGCCACACCCCTCCCGATCAACAGGACCCCCATTTCGACCGTAGGAGGTCCGTTTCGTCCATTTTGCGGTACGCCACACCCCTCCCGATCAACAGGACCCCCGTTTCGACCGTAGGAGGTCTGTTTCCTCCGTTTTGCAGTATGCCACACGCTTCCCGATCAACAGGACCCCATTCCGAATGTAGGAGGTCTGTTTCCTCCGTTGTGCGGTATGCCAGGCCTCATTTCCATCGCTTGTTCCGTCCAAGCCCTCCCGATGAACACGACCACGCATTCCGTTCCGACCCAGCCGGTTAGCTCCCCATGAACACGACGACGACGATGTTTCTCCATTCCGACCCAGCCATGTACGTATGCGTGAGTAGGCATTCGAGACCCTGCCCGTATGTACGTATGTGGCTGTATTTTCTTTCTTGCACCCTCGCCGCTGTACGTACGTGTACATGCTACATGCGCGCTTCTACATCGACACGCGCACGCCTCTACTATGACACGTGTGTGCCTCTACATCGACCAGTATGTACGTACACTTTCGCGACCAGAATGACAACACTATGTACGCTTCGACCAGGTGGGTCCCGAATGTCAGGCACTTCCTTGCCTACGAAGATGTAGCTGGTGGGTCCCAGCAGTCAGGGGGGCGAATTGTTTTGGTTTTTTTTTGCCCGGACGCACTTCCTTGCGTGCGAAGATGTAGCTGGTGGGTCCCAGCAGTTAGGGGGGAAACATTTTTCGAGAAATACTGGTGGCCCATCCAGTGGGTCCCTGCTGTCAGGTGGAGGAATAATTATTTTGCGCGTAATAAGGAGGTACTTCCTTGCGGCTGCCATGGACCCAGCTGTCAGCCTCTCCACGCACAGTACTCTTCCGATGGAAGTCGGTCGTTGACCACATTGACCATGCCGCGCCGAGAGCACCACGGCGGTGGACGAAGGCGAGGCCTAGGAAGGGGACGACACGCAGCCGGGGAAGACGCAGTAGTGCATGCCCACGCGAAGAGGAGTACGAGGGTGAGGCTGTCGTCGCCGCAGAATAACAGGGGGTGTGGGTGAGTAGAGGGATGGCCTGGCCAGCGGTGGGAGTAGTAGGAGGCGGTGAGGCCTCCGCGGCATCATAGCCGGCCACGGGAGGCAGGAGCACGCGGCACGACCGGCGCTTCTTTGGGCGGCTGGAGCACGAAGACCAGAGGTTGAAGAAGCACTACGGTCGTTGGATGGACATCATACGATCATTGGAGCTCGAGTCGTTCATATTGACTAAGTTGACAAAGCCCTCCGTCCCTGTAAACTTAGTAGGCCCACAAGTCAGCCTCCCACCAAGGTGAGTCCCAGCTAGCTGGGGGAGTATTCATATTTTTTTGTGCGTAATAAGGAGGCATTTCAAGTGGGTCCGAGCTGACAGCGGGGGGAACGTTTTTTCGCGAAATACAGAGACCCTTCCGGTGGGTCCCAGCTATCAGGTGGAGGAATCATTATTTTGCACGTAATAAGGAGGCATTTTCCTGTGTGGGCCCCTACTGTCAGCCTCTTTCGATGGTTGTTGTTTGTTGACCATGTAGACCTATCGCGCCGAGAGCACAAACGCGGTGGACGAGAGCGGGCCTAGGAAGAGAACCACCCGGAGCTGGCGAAGCCACCGCAACAGATGCCCACGCTGAGGGGAGAACGAGCGTTGACTGGTCGGCTGCGGGGTGAGGCTGACGTTGCCATAAAATAACAGGATGTGTGGGTGGTTAGAGGGATGGCCTGGCAGTAGCACAACCAGCCACGGGAGGAGGGAGTAGGCAGTCCCGCCGGCGCTGGTTTGGGCGGCTGGAGCAGCAAGATCAGAGATTGAAGAAGCACGGCGGCCATTGGATGGACATCCAACAGTCACTGTTGTGTGTTGACTAAGTTGACAAAGCCTTGCGTACGCGTCAAAAAAAATTTAGGACAGCATCACCGTCAACCTAGTAGGCCCAGAAGTCAGCCTCCAAATCTGTGGAAAACAGCATACAGCCCATTAGCCATTATTTTCAATAATTTACATCCCATTTGCTATTTCTTAAGGATATTTGAAGCCCATATTCTTTTTATTAGCATTACAGACCATATATTTTGGGCACTGCTAAAAAATTCAATGAAATTTTGCATATTTCGGTGGGGTCCGAACTCTTTTAATCACGAAATTTCAAGTCACATTAAAAATAGTTTTCAAAAAAATATATCAAAATAAAATTCAAAAAACAATTGTCCGCAAAAAAATGAATGAATTTTAGAATCTTAACTAGCAAGATGCCCGTTCGTTGCACGAAACATGAAGATGAATTTGTATGAGTAGTTTATCTTGTGGGTGAAAAGATGATATTTTAATGTAATTGGCAGTTGGCTTTGGTTTTTATAAGAGTAGAGAGTAGAGAAATCCTGAAAAAATTATATTTTAATGCAATTGCCGGTTGGCTTTGGTTTAAAATTTACAGCCCATTTCTTACAACTTATAGCCCGTTTTCTAGGGAAGCCCATTTCTTATCCCTCCTCGTCTTGAAAGATTTGCAGCCCAACAGGGCTGAGAAAAGCAAGTAGGCCTCGGTTTTGGTATTCCCCCAAAACAAACTGGGCTAGCCAATTTCAGAAAGAAAAAATATATCAACTGGGCTCGTCATGTGCTTAATAAAATCGTAAGCATTGGCTAGACGGGCCAAAGCCCCCGCACAGCGTGCAGTTGAGCTCCGTCTCTGAAACTGAAAAATAATTGGGCGAGCTGCTGGGTCCCTGGTGTTATCCGCTCGTTGTGTAATTTTCTCGTTTATTGACTACATTGACAATGGCGTGGAACCTAGTTGTCAAACAATTAGGAGGAAGTATTGTTTTGGCTTGTAATAACGAGGCACCTGCTTGCGAAATGCAATGACCCTGGTGGGTCCCTACTGTCAGCCTCTCCACGTACAGTCATCTCCTGATTCCTCTTGGTTGCTGACCATGTTGACAACACCAGACGGCGGCAAGCACAGCGAGCTAACCAAGGCGGAGAACGACAGCAAGGCCTCGGACGGGAACGAACAGCAGCCATGGAAGATGTCGTAATGTAGTGGCAGGTGGAGGGGAGTACGAGGGCAACAACATGCAAGTCAAGCATACAAATGGTACAAAAAGGCCAAGGATTAATTGTTCATCAAATTTTTAGACAAAACCTAGATTGAACATGACAGTAACATCTAACCCAACCACTCTTTTGCAGTCACAAACAAATGGATCGGTCTGATCCATAAAATCAACATCCTGTGCAAAAAAATTTATTTTAGGATGTCTACAACTTGTTGTAAATAGAAGACGAGCACGTTTAGAAGCCCATTTGTCCACCTGAAACTTCTTTTTTTGCTGCTCAACATGTTCGTCCGTGAGAAATCTCTTGCTGTAAAAATTAAGCCTCATGGACAATAGTAACCTCGCATTCAACAGGAAGAATGTGACAAAGCTTCTGTTTTCCTGGTTGGATGCATATCGTCCCATCGTTATTGTCCTCAAATGAATGTCATGAGAACTGAGAAAATCCTTGTGCTTATTACGCCAACGATTGGTTATATGTTTTTCTCCATGTGGTTCTGCCTAAGTAGACATGAAGATTGAAAACAGTTAAGGTCTGAAAAGAGAGTATGTCGAAAGAACGACAGCTGAACAGTTACTTCTAGTACAATATATACGGGCTTTCAATGTGGATTAAATCATCACCTCTATGTATAAATTCTCCAGAGATCGAAAGCATCACAGAAAGCCAATAATTATGTCCAGATCAAAACTATACATTCTGATATATATGATCTTGACAGAATCCAGCAGCATTGATAGGCTATCAATGGACGAACTCTTCATTGAGCATATAACATAATATTAGTACCCAAAGTGTACCAAGATGATATGAAACGTATGCGCACAAATGAAAAATGCAGCATATGATTACAAATGTGTAGATGATAATATACGGTACCTAAAAAGGTAAGGGGCCAAACACCAACTCCATGTGATTATTAAATGGGTCATGAATTACACCCAAAGTCTCCAGTTTGGGCGCAGAGACGACAGTTATTTCCGAAGGTGTATAACAATTATCAAGGAGCAACCTTTCAAGTGAAGGGGCTTCTTCGATGATGAGCTGTTGTCCTTCAAAACAAATTCCAATGCTTTTAAGGTGAGGCGACTTTATTTGGAGACAGCTGATACCGATTTCTATTCCCAAAACAATCAGCAAGCGCTCAAGGGCAGGGCAACTGGAGTGGATGATGATGTGCAGTGAGGCTTCCGACAGATAAACCACCACAAGCGAAAGTTTTTTTAGCAGTGGGAGTCGAAGCATTTGTACCAGATCGTCTGGTAGATGGCACCGGGCGAAGGTGGCGGTGTGGAGAGAGGAGGAAAACCGCGAGATGGACAACGGTGGTGTGGGCACGAATTCTTGGTATGTTTGTGGTATGAAACTTTCGTGGTAATGGTAGAACTCAAAATGCTGGAATTTTCTGAATTCAGGGGATGTCAACCAAGCGTCCACATTGTCGGGTATGGACAACAGGTAGCTTGTCGGGATGCAGAGGCATTGAACGGGTCCCTGCTGGTGAGAAGAGACGATGGCTCTGATGAGATCAAATTCAGGAAGGACAGATATCTGACGACAGTCGAGATTGAGGGGTGCGGTGCGCCATAGAGGGCATCACCGAGTTGAGAGGACTTGTGTGCGGCAGCAATCCTTAGTGGGGAGAAGCAAGATGACCTCCTCAAGGATGACGTCCGGGTGATCGCTGATGCGGTCCACCGGAGATTCTACCGGTTCCTCAGATCCGGGTGGGGGGGCTCGCCACTTCTCCTCGCGCTACCGGGTGCGGGATCTACAACTGGCATCGGCGCTAGCGGGAGCCTCATCTTCTTGGCGCTGGGGCCAGTCGACTCCATTTTCCTTGTGGGCATCGCGCCGAGCTCACGGGTTTGAGCAGAGTAGCCAGAGACGAGCCTAGTGGCAGTGCGAGTGGGGAAGAAGGAGGGCTGGGGATTTCTGTAGGAGTGGAAGAAGAGGAGCAGACATTTTCTGTACGAGTGAGGAAGAAGGTGAGCAGGGTTTTCTAGACGAGTGAGGAAGATTGGGGAGCGGGGGGAATTGGGTGGGGAGACGGAAGCGGGAGAGCGAGTTGTTCGTGTTTATAAGGCCCGCTGCACTAACTACTCGCTTTTTCCCAAGAACCGCTCTCTTCTTTTGCGTTGCTGCATGACTAGCCATGCATGCAGGATGCATGTGCCCGCCGGCCGCTGCATGCGCCTGGTTTGTTACTAGACCTATTTAATAGGGTGGTTATGGAGTAAATTAAGGAGATTTATTTTCTCTGTGTGCATCCACCAAATTAGAGGATGCGGTAATGGATGCAGACACTCACATTAAACTAACATTCAGAAGAACAAAAGTTCAGCATGTCTATGCATCTCAATGATTCACCATACTATAACCAATATACAAAACTGTGAGAAGGTGTGGAAATAAAGAAAATCGGTCGATGCTTCTCTGAGCAAAGGGCCTCCCTGGGAACGCATTAATTTCCTGGGCATGCTTGTTCTTCTCAATGTTGCGAGCACTTTGAGCATGTTAGAAACTCCACAGCTAGCTAGCGGCCTCATCTTGCAATTGATGCTGACACATTTGCAGCAAACACATGAGGCAATAGAGATGACTCAACATGGGTCCATATTGTGCAGTTCCCCTGATATCATATTCATTGTCCTGAATCTGAAAAGATAGGAAAACAGTAGCTATACTTAAATGGTGTTGCAAAATAGTAGCACATATCAATAGCTCGGCATGACAAAACACGATCATCTGGATGAAGGGGATACTGACCTGCCTGAGGAAGATTACATATAATTTCATAAGTCCTTGGTTGATTTCCAACTTCGGTTGCACTACTTGTTTGCTCCACCACACATGACAGGATCGTTTCGCACTGCATTCAGCAAGTCAACGTACGAATAAGCTAATTTCATCTTGCGGTGGTCATTGTACCTAGTTACGAATGTAGGAATACCAGGAGCACCATGAGGTTAGCTGACAGCAGGTAGATGCAGCCATATAAATTTTGTGCAGTGCTACCAAAATTGAGGTTTGTATCCCTTCCCATTTTGAGAATTCTTCTTGAAGTTGGTAGAATGTGACGGCTTGTTCTTTGCATCAAACTTGTCTTTCACCTGAGATTTGTTCTTGTTGTTTTGGGGCTGGTTGGGCTGGAAGTTCTTCTTGTGTACCATGTGGGCACTAGAAGCTCCCTCGGCATCTCGAGCACGTGTGTCTTTTGCTCTCGCCTTCTCCTCAAAATCAAGAGTGCGAATGAGATCCAAAACAGAAAACTCATGTCTCTTGTTTTTCAGAGAAGTAGCAAAATCGTTCCACGAAGGTGGAAGCTTGGCAATGATGGTCCCAGCAACAAATTTGTCCGGCAACACACACGTAAAGTGCTCAAGTTCCTTAGAGAGTGACTATATCCCATGAGTCTGTTGAACAATAGAGCGCTCATCAGTCATCTTGTAGTCACAGAATTGCTCCATGACGTACAACTCGTTGCCAGCGCTCGAGGGCCTAAATGTGGCCTCGAGCGCAGCCCACATGTCTTTGCCGCTGCCAAACAACATATACGGATCCACAATGGAATCGTCAAGAACACTCAGCAGGGTGGCTTTGAAGAGGGTGTCCATGTTCTGAAAAGCTTCCTGCTGTGTTGGATTAAGATCGCCCTCAGGCTTACCCTTAGTGGCGTCATAGCAGTACGTGATCTGAAACCAATATACTGCTCTTTTGAGCCACCTTTTATATTGCACCCCCTTAAAAGTAGGCGGCTTCAAAAGCGCAGCAAAACCACTCGGAGTAAATTGCCTGTGATCAGGTTTTTTGATTGGATTGTTGAATATATGAGCAATTTAGTATGAGATTTAATCTGAATCAACAGTAAATAGATCATGACGACAATTGCAAACATCAAAGTAATGATGCGGACTAAACCAGGAGGACAGAATCACATACTGTACAGCGGGAGCAGAACCGATGTGGTTGACGTTGTCACTCATGTCGTTGATGAAGAGGTTATCGAGGTCGGGAAGAAGGTTGTCATTGAGGAAGTCGTCGCTGGCAACAGTCACAGGAGTGTGCTCCCCAAAAACATGATCGCCCCTCTCCCGTACAGGATCACGAAAGGCGGGGTTCAGAGGACTGCTGTCCCTTCTCGTGGTACACGCCGGAAGGATGGCTGGAGAAGAATTGCGTGGCGGAGCTAAGATCTGGAATAATGCGAAACCATATGATACAATGGCGGCTAGGGTAGAGCATGTCATGTCAGAGTATAATAGTAGGCCTTTGGCCCCCAAACCCCACGTCCAAGTCAATAATAGCTCAAAAAAGTCAATAATAGCCCCACCAAGGTTTGTCTCAAAAAAAACCAAAGTAATTAAGGCGTCCGTTAGTCCCTTTAGTATAAATACAATATCATTAATAATGGCCCCACCTTTTGTCTCACAAAGTAGAGTATGTTGGTTTCCGCAAAAAAAAGTAGAGTATGTTGGAGTACAACCGGCTAGACATTTATAATCCGCTTCTCTTCTCTCTCCTCTTCTCTCTCGTTCAACTAATCACAAATACTATATTTAAATCCTTATAGCCTGCTTATGTCATCTAATTATAGTACTTGGTTTAAAAGTTACTATCCACTGTGTAGTCTCAAATGTCGGGCGTGCAGCGGGCGGTGCCCTCGGTCGATGTGCCACTTCAACGGCGTAAGCAGTGAGAGGTCGCGTCGCCTTGACTTGCCATCAATGTGGAGCAGCGGGCTCAGCTGGCGCTGGGGGGAAGCGCACGGGGGGGGGAGGGGTTTTTGTTGGGCCAAGAAGGTGAGAAGCCAACTTGGGATCGGTCCGGACGGGGAAATATCATGTGCTCCCATACTCTGCATATGACACTAGTCTATGTTACTACTCCCTCCTTTCCGGTTTATAGAGATGTTTAGAGTAACATAGTAATATGTTACAGTACAAGTTACTCCCCACTATGACCAGCCTTGGCCTCTCCCAGTGATCCACCATGTATAGCTGCTGAGCCTGCCACGTAGGCATAAAATATGATGTGGCACCAATAAACTAAGCACCTATGCATTGAACACTTGAGTTACTAAGCCATTTAATGCACTTAGCACGTCATCTAAAGAGCATTAATAGTATAGCCAGCTGTTGGCTATAAGCCTACAGCCCATCTTATAGTCAACATGTACAAAGTGCCTAGGAGCACGTGCTAGAGCTGGCTCTTCATGAAGAGCCCGCTTACCTTCTCTCTCCTCTTCTGTTTATTCCTTATAGCACACTAACTCAGCTCTATTGTACTTGCTCTAAGCACATCTAAGCACTGGCTAGCACCCCCTTGACTGTGGACCTTGACGGTGTACGTCACCTTGTGTCTCATAATTTTCCTCGTCATCATCTGAGTCCTAGAAGATCTCACCCACATCATCATTAGCATGCAGCCGCCTTGATAGACAACGTGTGCAGAAGGAGTAGAGGCGACTGGGGACGCACCACCACCACGTCGTGGGCACTCCGTATGTGCTCGTGTGCGTGCAGCGTGCTTGTTTTTCCATCGGTGCTATCTCTAAGGCCGAGGCTGCGGTCGTCTTCGTCTCTAACTAGTAGTTGAGAAACGACGGCAAAGAGGTGCTGCAAGACATGCGTATGCGCCGTTCCGTGCGAGCTTCACCGTAGCACGACGAACCGTATGTCACCGCGGATGGCGCACGCCTCCATGCAGCCGAGTGTGTGCGCATGCATGTGTTATTCATGTGCATTCTGTGGCCGAGCGTGTATGCATGCACGTCTTGTGTACGTGCGTTGTGTGCTCCATGTTGTGCGCGTATGTGCATGAGTTGGATCGGATGGAGTTAGTGTGTTGGCTTGTGTACATATTTTAGAGTGTAGATTCACTCATTTTGTTTCGTATGTAGTCCCTTATTGAAATATCTAAAAAGACTTATATTTGGGAACGGAGGGAGTATAAAACATCTTCAACTTAGCATCCTGATGTACCGTTTGTAGTGGTTAGCGAAAAGTCCATGTTCTTTTAGTTGTTTATAGGTGGGCAGGCGGCAAAAAACGGGGGAAAATGCGCAAGGTTCCTTGCAGACGCTCCACCGCGAGGTTCCTTGCTCCTCCTCGGTCGTCGGGAATCTATGCTCTTCAACTCTTTTCTTTTACGTGAGCTTTGTTCATCCTTTTCCCAACACGCGAGACATGTAGCATCAAGGTGCACGTGTCATGCAAGAAAATGGAGATAATCAGATAAGCAGTGCATAAGTGAGTCATGCGGGGGGGGGGGGCGGGGGGAAACCCTTTTTCCGTAAGTGAGTCGTGCACTTCGATGGCACCTATGCAATACTTTTTCTCCTCGATGGCACGTGAATGGCACGTGAATAGTGCACATACTCAACGACGGAACACGGGATGGTAGCAATGACATGGTCAACCCTTTTTTGGAGAAAGTACGTACTACTAGTAAATAACTTTGAT
>NC_057798.1:717549191-717566021 GCF_018294505.1 Triticum aestivum | reverse complement strand
GGAATCTATGCTCTTCAACTCTTTTCTTTTACGTGAGCTTTGTTCATCCTTTTCCCAACACGCGAGACATGTAGCATCAAGGTGCACGTGTCATGCAAGAAAATGGAGATAATCAGATAAGCAGTGCATAAGTGAGTCATGCGGGGGGGGGGAGCGGGGGGAAACCCTTTTTCCGTAAGTGAGTCGTGCACTTCGATGGCACCTATGCAATACTTTTTCTCCTCGATGGCACGTGAATGGCACGTGAATAGTGCACATACTCAACGACGGAACACGGGATGGTAGCAATGACATGGTCAACCCTTTTTTGGAGAAAGTACGTACTACTAGTAAATAACTTTGATGTGTCCCGTCAACTCGCAGAATGACGAGAAGCCTGATTACGCCTTCTCCCTCGCCAACGTGTGCGCGGTGGCTCGCAGCACGAGGAGAAACTTTTGCTTACAAGCGGTGGATGTGCAGCAGTTCATTTGGTGTCAGATTGCCAGAAGCACTATTGTAGAACCATCGACTTCCGGAAGAGGCGAAGAGCCAAGCACAAGGTCACCTACTAACCTTAGGCTAGGCGTAGTGGGAGTAACATAAGTAGAGGTACCTCCTTTTTTTATTCGAGAAACAACCACACGCGAATATCAAGTTGCTGGTTGCGTAGAACAAATTTCCTGCAGTCCGTGCTCAGCCTTCCTCTATCTCTCTTCTCAGCCAGCCAGCGGACGCGCGGAGCCCATCGTCTAATTTGCTCACATGCGGCCCCACATGACAGTGAAAATGCAAGAGGACCCACTGAACCTGCGCCTCTTTCACCTCGACGTGCTGGTGAAGAAAAACAAATCCAAGAAAGATCTTCGGTGGCCGCTTTTGGAGTTACTCAATAGTAGTAAGATTCTATTTACAGTTTAACCCAAGATGCACATCTCGTGGCTTCAACTACCACGTGTCGGCAAAAGGAGGAAGAACCCGACCAAATCTTCGGTTGTGCTCTCGGATTAGACTAGTTGTGCTAACTTAAAAAATTTATTGTGTACTCCCTCTGTTCCAAAATACTTGACTTCCATTTGTCCAAAAATGGATGTAGTATATACTAAAACATGGCTAGATACATATATATTTTGACAAATAGAAGGCATGTATTGTGCAAAGGAGAGAGTAGAATGGATGCAAGTTTTTGTATTGGGAATAAGAGTACATCCATATATTGATAGAGCGCAATTTAGTAGATGTTCTATCACTTTTAGCTAGCACATAGGCTATAGATGAGATTAGTGCACTTGTTGATACTCCTACTTGGTATGCGTGTTGCTTCTTAGACGCAGAGAAAAATGGACCGGAGGGAGTACTAGAATAGAGGCTAGACATGAGACTAGATGCGAGGAAGAAACGTCTACTTCTTTACACTCGAATAAGAAAGAAGCATGCAAGATCGAGCCTCCACAAATCAACAATGAATGCATCGAGAAGGCACTAATCCAACTTACAGGAGTAGTAAAATGTATTCTTGTGGTTCTTGTTTTCTTTGGTCTTGCTTTTCTAGTCAAAATTATAGTTGGAGTTCGTGCAAAACGGAGGTCCGTTTGGGGTCGTGCGTTGCAGTTGGCCTTACAAGTGGGACCGCAGTTAAGGAAACCGACTATCGGCAAACCCCCACCTCGCCCGCCACGCGATGGCTGAGTTAGAGAAACGATGAGGTTGAAGAGATTGCTCTAGCACGGACTCCAAGAAATATGGTGTCAGATGGAAGTCGTGCTGGTGGCGTGTGCCGTACTCCTGGACGTGAATGCCATACTCCTACTACTTACTATATAGTACTACTAGTATCGAGGATTCGAGGTGCTGGTTACGTAGTAGAGTACAATATGGCTACAGTAAAAACACCCGCACAACGCGTGAAGCATGTGAAGCTAGTACAAATAGTGTACTACTATTGTTGATTGGCCTCATCCGATAACCTATTACAATGCACGTACAATTATGTATTCGGAAAATATTTTTTTGCCTCGTCGCACCACTCACTCACAGAAGCGACTCGAAAGCCATTCATAAATTTAGTAAGTTTATCACAGGCATATCATTTTATTACATACAAAAGGTCATCAACCCACATCGACAACGAGGATACATTATAAATACTAAAGTTTTAACCACACAATAAATAACAAGCAATGAAATGAACTTCAATTCAACCATTCCTCGGCGTTGGAAACGCTTGCTTTGAACCACAAGTGATTCTCTAAGACAGGCCATCCATTATCGATCTGGAGACCAACGCTGGACTGATCATCCAGGCTGAAGTGGCCTACTATATCAGTACCAGGGTAGGGAACCACCCAAATGTCCGAGGTATAGACACAGTTGCTTCTCATAAATGGTAGTAACGTTGTGTCAACAGCAGTTGGATCGCCTTTCACCATCATTCGATAGTTTTGTCCAAGGAAGAGCGAGTTTTCTCCAAGACTATCAATTTTGTACCAGGGAGAAGGAGTTGGCGCTAGCACACTAGTATCCATCCCGAATACCATGAAACGGGTGTTGGAATAGGTCCGGAGAGTGCGACCATGGGAGACTACACCTGCTTCCTTAGCAGTAACATCATTAGTGGGTTGTATACACACGAGAAGAGGTGATCCATCGGAATTAGTTGCCAGGTGCCAAATAGTATATGGGCACTGCTCGTCCTCATGCTCGTGATCATCACCATCGTCATCTCCCCCTTGGTTATAAAAATCTTCAAGTATAGGTGGTGGAATGTTCGCAGGACCTTGGAAAGACAAGAAGAAGGTTAATTAGTAAAGGGAAACTTGCTAACCCTCATGCATGTGGATGAAACAATTATAATTACGGTGGAAGACAAACGTACCGAAACAACGACTCCATGCAAAAACAGTGCCACGAGTGGTGGCAGCAAACACAAGGCCCTCGTATTCAATTGCATCACAGTACTCATCCGTGTACAGAAACTGATTTTGAGCAATATCCATCGAGTCAAACCAGCAAGGACGGCAACAAGCTTGTCGAAGATAGCAACAACTTCATAGTTGTTGTAATTCCAAGAGCGGTTGGGAACTCGAGAAATTGCTATCTTCCATAGAAGACAGTCACCATGATTGTATTTGAACGTGCGTACAATACCAGTGTGCTCAACCTTTGGGCAGTCTGCTGAGATTTTTGGAAGTGGAACCTGGTCATGAGTGTACGCATTCACAAGTTCCCACTCACAGTTGGACCCAATGTAAACAACCCAATCTGCATTCGCGCCTGCCCAAGCCTTACCCTCAAGCGATGGCATCTTAACATCATACGTATCATTATCAAGCGGCATCAACTTGCACAGGGCGAGGCCTCCGTCATGACGGCGCGAGTCATCAGGGTCACGGCGAAGAAGATAGGGGAGATCAAACCACTCCTTGACTCTTGGGTTCCTTGTAATGATGTTATTAGTTGAGTCAAGAATGGGCTTGGGCGAACCTGCCAGTCTAGCCGAGGTGATGACGTCGCACCGATCAATGAGTTCCTCCACCACGTCATCTTTCAGATCGGGGCAAGAATAATGGGGTCGTTTCTGTCCTGTTCCCTCCATGGAGAAGATGATCGAACAATGGCAGAATAAAGGGTGAAGGGCTGAAGGAAAATGGAGGAGGGATAGGAAGAGCGTGCGACAGCAGTTCCAAATCGAGAGGGAAAGGCGAAGAGTCGGTGCGCGGTTGCCAGTTTGCCACGGTTCACGAAGGGGCGCCTCGGCCTACATGTCAGTTCGGAAATACTCCTACTACTCGCCGTCGTCTCACTGATATGTTGGAACGGGACCACATGTCAACGAAACATGGTGTGTAATTTCTCATGCAAAATGCGATCTGGCCGCGTTGGCCCGAGGTGCCGCATTAGTTTTTTTTTTGAAAGTTTGTCGCATTAGTTATCGACCTTTATTTTTTTTAACATGCAATCTGAATGGATAGCTCATGTGGTCATCACATGTGAGCAGATATAGTGATGGTTGATTCGCCCGAGCAACTTATTACTGTGGGAATATGGGAGTACCAGCGGATTCAACAGAAAAATGATGGTTGCTTCGTCCGAGAAACTTACTGTGGCGAAGGTGGGGCTCTGTGATTTGACTGCTCACTAGTCATTACTACTGCGGCGCAATGACCGGGGTGAATCTTTCCCTGAAGTTGTGTTGTGCACTCAATATTGCTGCATGGTAGGTGGAGCCGGATGAAGGATGTCCAACATGTCGGCGAAACGAAGTTGAATTGTTTCTGGCATTGCTATCAATCCTTCAGGATTTGTTTATATGTACGCATAATTTTGATGAAATTGTACTGTGATGCTATGAAGGTTTCAACTCTGGTTCCCGTAGGAAAAAAAAAGGTTTCAACTTAGGATTCATGTGTCTTGCCTCGAGATTATCTCGTTACAACATTCCATCAAATATAAATGAAACTACCATGGCTAATGCATCTCAATGGTTCACAGATCAGCGCCAATATTCATATAACAATTGAAGACAAAGTTGTGAGAAGGTGTACAAATAAAGAAAAAAATATAATTGATCGATGTTGTTCGTAGGCATGGCTCTGTTTCATTGGCACAGTGTTCATTGCTTGGCAGCTAGTTTCACCCAGCTCTATAGCCAAAAAAGAGGTGTATGAAGGACACCACAATCAGATCATTTTGTGCAGCTCCACTAAAATCGGGCGGACCATCCCTGTTTGCAAAGATATCCAGTCAGTGTGATTACAATAATAGCGGAACTAGATGATGAAACATAACACACATAAATGGAAGCCGATCACCTCTACGATCTCTCTTTAGGACTAACTTCTTGTTGGAGAAGATTAGGCACGGAGTTGGATGAGGAGGATAGCAAAACCAATCTCCCTTTCTGCAGTCCCACAGAAATGTAAAAACATTGCCCGTGTGACATTTTGGCGGAACTGCACAAAACACTCTTCAGAAAAGTGATTTGTGCAGTTCACCAGAAGGTCGCAATAGCAACGAGGTGAAAATGGATAGCCCTGTTTGCAGAAGGAGGTCGAAAGGAAACAATTACTGCCCAATAACATGAGTTGAAGACACATACGCCAACAAAAAAGAAGCATGTTCCATGTAAAAAGGGAAAGATAGCACATGGTGGTTTATCAAAAATGGTTTGAGGACGAGATTGCAAGATGGAAAGTACGCCGGCCGAGATACAATTTAAGCAAACAACTAAAGAAGATCCACATGCAGCAACGTGGGAAGATGTGCAGTGGAGCAAGGTCGGAGGAAGCTGTACCTGAGGGTCATCGGGATGTTACTAGGAGGGCACCGGCGGCCTGGATCTGCCCATACTGCGGCAGCGAGCAAGTGGCCAAGGCCCTACCGCGCCGGAGGTTTGTCAGAAAGAACGGCGGGTACCGCAGATCGGGACTAGCTGCCTCAATGCCGTCGAACGGAGAGACGATGCACATCCTCCATTTCCGTCGGCGGACGAGATGCGGCCGGATCACTGGCCAACGCTGAGAGAGAGAGGCCACGGCGGCCTTGTGTGAGATTGTGTGACGAGACTCACGAGAGACAAACCCATTTTTCCATTTTCCCCACGGCAATCGTTTTATATTCTAGGCGTGGTACCTGACCCTCCTTCGAGTAAACAACCGCTACACGCGTCAAATTATCACATGGGCTGCCTTCTCATACAGAAACGAACTCCACCGTGTACCCGCCTGGATGTGGCCAGGAACGAGACATGAGTACGTGCGTCCTGCGTGCACTTCTTCTTTAGGTGCAGGTACGTACGTGGGTGGGTGTGAGAGAGATGGTTTGTGCGAAACAGAGGCAATGTGTTGATGATATCTCAATCAGAAAATCGTAACATATGCAATGTGTGTGAAATGGAGTCATGGACGTGAGCTATTGATAGAATTGAAAACAGGGATGAAGTGTGTGGCTGCGCGATCGATAAAGAGTGTCATCGAATCTGTGTTTGCCCATGTCAAAGATACAGGGCGGCTGGCCTACTGGAATTTGAGAGGGCAGAGGTGCACTTCTTCTCTGTGGCATGGATACCTACCTACAACGTTCGACTATCGGTGTGTGGGGGGGGTAGAGACCGGTCGACTACTATATGTGTGGGGAAGGAGAGAGACCTAGCTATGTATTGAGGGACATCGATCGACATCCATGGATATGTGTAGCAGAGGAATAAGGTTGGGAAAAAGACAAAGGTAGAGCGTCAGAGGGTTGGTGGTGGAGTGGCGTCTCACAAATGGTGGGAGAGGCCTGCTAGACAAACGGGAGGTATGAGTGCAATATCAATAAGAGAGGGTGGGGGATGTCTGTCTGTCTATGCCCGTGCGTGTGAGAGACGGTCGGGAGGTATTCAAGGATGATGAGGGGAGAAGATATGGTTGTGGTAAGCATGCGTAACTACATAGGAAGATCAACCGTCGTGTGTCCGAGAAAAGGAGAGACATAAATAGCGAGGTAAGTGTATCTGTGCTTGGTGAAAACGAATTATAGTCGACCTGGCTATATGTAGGGAGATCAGTTCATATACACGCCTGCATGTGTTAGAAGCAAATAAGGTCCGGAGAGGCAGACAGGGGGAGAGGGTGTGGCTAGGAGGTGGTGCGAGAGGCCTACCATGTCGAGGGGGGAGGAGTGTGCGAGCATGTGATTAATGAAAAGAGGGGCGGGAGTGTGCACCTGCGTGGAATCGTATTGGACATATGGGGGCATGGACGGTGAGAAGAGAAGAGGGTAAGTATATATGTGTTTGTTGTAGGCACACTTGGCTAGAGAGGTATATCGACCGGTGTGTGCTAGAAAGAAGGAGCCGGGGGCCTACACACACCGCTGATGGACGACCTAAAGAGAAATAATGAACGTGTGTGATGGAGGGGATGCTAAGGGTGTGTGAGGGGGGCGGGCGTGTGCATGCACGATAGAAAGTTAGCGCTAGCTAGCTACAAATAGAAGAGGATCGTGAAGGTGTAAAAGACGAACAAAGATCATAATTCATTATAAAAAGGTGGATACGGATACTTGAAGAAGATATCATAATGTAGAACATTGATTATAATTTGGGCTAATGTGTGGCTTTTGCAACTCAGGTCTAAATACTTGTCATAATGTAGGGGGCGGGGCACTATACTTTGTGTGATAAACACGGTGTACGTATGGAACATGGTTTAGGTTATGAATATATAGTTAGTACATCAAATGTACTATTATTTGGAATCAACATCAAGTGTATTCAAAAAATAGAATTCGAGTTCATGTAGTACACATAGTTCATATCTATCTCTATAGTAATCATGTGGTGTGTTATTAAGGTAATACACGAATGATGGTTGAAGTTGGCAACAATCATGATTGTAGATTCTTATTGAAATAGAGAAATGAATTCAAATTTAGTCCGAATTGCAGCGGTAGTATAGACATTTGGAATGCACTAAAATGTTGGTATGAGTAGGTTACATGCATTATACAGCAAGCGAAAAAATTTAATCGGACATAACATGGATCCATACTCCCTCCTTCCATCTATAGAGGGCATAATGAGATTTTTAAGACCGCCTTTGACTATTGACAAGATTAATAGTACATGACATGCACAATGTGAAAATTATATCATTGAAAGAACCTTTCACAGATGAAGTTGACGGTGTGCTTTGTGTAAGTTGCATGTCATATATCATTGCTCTAATATTTGGTCAAACTTAGCATCAAAAAACGCATTAGGCCCTATATAGATGGAAGGAGGGAGTAGCTTTGAATAGCATTTGTATAGTAAAACGGGGCAAGACTCTCTCTTTTTGTGGTGTGAATAGTTCTATTTTTTCGTTTTCTTTTTGGTTGAGGGAAGTGCGAATTGATTTGGTACGTACAAGTACAATATTACTACACGTTAGGCTTGTCCCTAAAATTTAACCTGCGTCTTGTTATATCCCGAAAATTCAGATATCGTGCTCCCAAAATTGGCGCCTTCACAACCCGCTCCTTGCTATCACGAAATTACAACGCACGCGAAAACACCCTCCAGCTGCCAAATCCCGACATGCGAAATCCCCCTTCTAACCCTGAGCCGAAAGGGCCGCTAATTCAAATCGGTGGGGGTATTTTTGTAACACACCCTACATTTTGGACAAGCGCGTCCCTAAGTCATGCTTCACCCCCTCCCATCGCCCCCTTTTCGCCATTTGAAATCCCAGACTGCCATAACCTCTCCGCTCCAGCCGCGAAACCCCACCCTCCTCCGTCCGCCACGTCACCGCTGCCTAGCCGGAGCCTCTTCCCCGACGACGTCGTCCACCGCAACAGCTCGACGTCCCTCGTCCACCTCCCCGGATGAGGATCCGTCGTCCATCTCGCCGTCCAGCCAGTTCAGCCGCCCCGTCCCCCACCTCCAAGGAGCTGCTCCGATGATCGCCTCATCTATCGCGGCTGTTCCATCCCCACAGTGCCGCCTTAACCTGCTCCACCGGCACCGCAGCATCCTCACCGACTCCTCGGATGAAGCCGAGGCCTACTCGGCACCACCAAAGAGGTTGTACACTCATCGCATCGCACCTTCTCCTTAACTCGACCTCCCGGCGCCGACCGTGCTCCATCCCGCACCCCCATGGAGCGGCTACCTTGAAGCCGGCGCCGCGGGCGACATCTCCATGGCGGCTCTCGCCCAGTGCGAGGCCCCTTCGGCAGCGGCCTCCATACCAGCCGGATCTGCTGCTGCTGCTCCGGCTCTCGCTCGCGCTGCTAGTGCTGCTCTGGCTCTCGCTCGATCGCTCGCTCACCTAGCTGTTGCTGCTGCTCTCCCCCTCGCTTGTGCTGTTGCTCTGCTCCTATTAAGCCACACTTCAGTCGACTGAATCGACTTTTGGGTCAATCGATTTTCAAGGGTTGGGGGGGGGGCTCACCGGAGTTAAGGAAGAGCACCCGCAGCGGGGACGGGGGCTCGCCGGAGAGGTACCCCACTATCTATCTTAGGGTTCAGGTGGGGGCGGGGGGCCTAGAGGGCTGGCCGGGGCGGCGGTGGCGAGTTGTTTCGGGGCGGCGAGGCGGCCCTGGGGCCGGCGGTTTGCCCGGTGGTGGCTGGCGGCTCAGGGGGGTGCAGGTTGAAGATGAACTGCAGGCCCTCCCTAAACTACATGTAAAGTGCCTCTCTGCTACCATTGTGTTTAGTTTCGACAGTAGCATTCAGATTCCACGGTAAATTTCAGTTTCGACAGTTAAGTTCAGAGTCAAAAGTTTTTACCTCATCTGTTGTAGTCAGGTGGTTTTTGGTGATGTTAATTTTACATCCATTTAACATCATCTATTGGAGATGCTATTAGAATCCCACTTGAGATTGACGATGTCTGTCTTGTGCTGCTTCAGCCTTGACGTCTTACGGCTCACCCGAGCTGCTCCAACGATAGAACGATCCATCACAACAGAGCAGTGCCCTGGACGCCGTCTACAGATTCCTCAGATCTTCCTCCACACCTCCGACAGCCACCTCCGCCTCAACTGCTTCAGCGACCAACTCAATGATGCTGAGGTCGACGTGGCTACGGCAAAGAGGTTGTACACTTGTTGCATCACTTATTACTATACATTCACGTCGATCCATTAGGGATATTTTGGTTCAACAAAAAAACATAGCAATAGGGAATTTTCCAATGGAACTCTACTATTCAATTATTCATGCATTTTGTTGAAAGGAATGAAGCAAAACATCCACCTAGGCCTACTTTTCAAAATCCTATGCATGAAAACAAGACCAAGTGCATTAGTGCCAGAATAACATTCTAACTGTACACGCTTTCACATGGTTTCTCTTTATTTTGGCCATGTTTCTTTGCATTCCTCTGCTCTTCCAATTCCTGTAAACCAAACACCCAAGTTGACAGAAATCCTGTGTTTACAAATGCTCTATTTACCATGTGCATTTTCCTATCCTATTCCGGTGTTTTTCCTATCCCTGCATTTTAAGAATCATGCAAGCCAAATGAAACCTTATAGAATTACTTCAGTTACAGGTACGTGTCGAAGGGAACTTTGTGTGGTTTTTCCTGCTCCTTCCGCGACTTCGTCCACCTCACCTGAGTTGCTCCATCGACAGAAGCATCCACCAAACCAGACATCATGACTCCTGACCATCTTTCGCCGCCTTAGATCTCCTTCCCTGCTGCCGGCACCCACCCCAATGGCATCACCATCATCGACTCAGCAGATGAACCTGAGGAGTACACGGGTCAACAAGAGAGGTCGCACTCTTTTGTTTCTGCTTATGTTATGCATTGCTTAAACTTAACTGCTACTTTATCGTCATGTTCAGCTCTTGGACTCCCAACTCAGGTCCAAACTAATGTTCAAACTTGAGTTCTAAATTAGTTGTGGGGCACATATCGAGGCAGTAATGAATAGTATGTCTGTCTAATATCTGGTTCACCTAGGGTATGCCTATGTTGTTCATCTTGGGTGGGAAACAAATAGTAAAGAAATCATCATCTGTCTTTTTATTAATTTAAAACAATCATCAGCCTGCTATCATTATTTTTGGATCTATCCACTGGTTGTTACCATCACTCTAAATTTCTGCATGCTCTCCTTACATAATCTCACCATATTTTTTCGTATGCATGTCAGATATTGTACACAGTCATGCTGAACATGTAGAGGAAAAGAGAAGAGTTTTGTGCAGCAATACAATGTCATGCAGACATTAACCCATGGTGGGTTCAATGGCAAACCCTCCCCACCCCTCTCCAGATTGTAATCCAGAGGAAGATATCTGTTCTGAGGCGGATTCAGACGCCGCTGACCACTCCTATTTACCCCCCAAGGTGTTTGCCCTACCTTGGCATGATGATGTTAGTCATATCATGCATATGTTGCCTTGCAGTGCCTACTTTTGACATCATATATGTCATCTGCTTAGTTTAGACATGTTCTGTAATGCCACATGTTTAGTTTCTATATCATATATGGGAATTATGAAGTCTCGTGTCTTTTAGCCAGCCATAATATATGTGAAATGTGCAATGCCGTCCTATTTAACCAGGCATCATATATTTGAATGATATCTTGCCCATCCTTATCTTCATTACATTTCCATTTGTCGATAATGTTTGTACATTAAACTACTCTTCCTGTGAATCAGCCATTTGGGTGGGAGATGGAAAAATCTGGAGTGAAAACAAGGCCTTCAGAGCAGACAGTGCTACCTGTCGAAGCAGATCTCTTGTTGGGTCCCGATAGCTCCTCAGAGATGGATTCAGAGACAAATGACCAGTCCTATTCCCCTACTGAGGTGTATGCTCTAACTTGGCACGGTTATACTGCTCATATCATGCATACGGTGTCTTGCATTGCATAGTTTAGACATCATATACACAATATTCAACACCATGTTATTAGTTTAGACATCATATCGAATGCCCTCTGTTTAGCATATAAATCACATATGTGAATTAAATGATGCGATCCTGATTACTTAGATAACATGTAGGTCAATTATGTATGCGATCCTGTTTAGTTATTCATCATATCTTTGAATTATGTTATGTTATGCTATCCACTTTAGATAGACATCATATATGTGAAATTATGTCATGCTATCCATTTTAGTTAAACAATATACATGTCAACTATTTCATGCCCTCTTTTTTCCACACTATCTATTGCATCTGTCTCTCATACAATGTATGTACATTCAACTATGTTTCCTGTTTATCAGCCATTTGAATTGGAGCGGGTGATGCCAGTATCTAGCAGAATAAAAACACAGTCTTCAAATAAAACAGTGCTACCTCTTGGTGGAGATAGCACCCCGGTTGTACATGCACAAGAACCAGCCCTACCACACATAACCCAAACTCTCGCAGATTGTACCCCTACTGCGATGGACAGAGAACCAGCTTCACCCAATCTAACCCCAACCCCAGCCGATAGTAACCCAGTTCCTGTTGACACATCACCATCTCCACAACAGAGCTCCAAAACAAGAGCAGTTAGTAAGGCAGCTCTAGTGCCCAAAGGGCCAGTACTATCACGGCGAACCCCAACTCCACCAGTTAGTACGCCTATTCATGTGGAGGAAGCACAACCAGCCAGTCGTAGTTTAGCATGTATCGCATTTGATGTAGTTATATCGTATGTGCGTATCTTCCCATCTTAGAATTATTATACTGAAGATGAAGGAAAATGCGTGTTGCAGCTGTTTGTCCAGGAGTTATGTGTAAGTAATGTTATTCATGGCAATTACTTTGCTTCGTCCCAACATCCTACCTCCATGATGGTTATAATACAGCAAATTTTCCCATTTTTCTCTATAGAGAAGGACCGATTTGGAAACTCAAGATGAGGTAACATGTGCTAATACCTCTTCTGTCTTCAAGAATGCTTGGTGGCAGTATCAGAATTACCTGAAGAAAACGTACTTCACCGGAAAAGAAACTCATCAAATTCCCTTATGTTCTCCTAAGACACATTTACTGGACGATGACTGGGAACGCCTTGTTTTGTACTGGTCCCGAACCAAGAATGTGGTAAGGTCTATGAGCTCATTTTCTATTTTTAAGTATTATATTCTTGTGTCTTATTGTACTCGGTTCATGTAGAACAAGTGCCTAAACCTGAAGAACAATTGTTCTAATTTAAGATTCCATTGCTATCATAGTTCAAAAAAGCGCTAGGCGTTAATTGTGTGTTTTGCCACCGCCTTGCACTTTACTGACCAAAGCACATGCTTATGCGCAGTTATGCACAGATTAAGCGTAGTTACACTAGTGCAGAACCGGGCAATATCACCGGTTCGTAAGGCCCTTTAGTGCCGGTTCCATAACCGGCACTAAAGTGTGGGCACTAAAGGCCCCCCCCCCTTTAGTACCGGTTCAGCACGAACCGGTGGTAAAGGGCAACCACGTGGCACGAGCCAGCTCCGGGGGGCTGGAGCCCTTTAGTACCGGTTGGTAATACCAACCGGTACTATAAGGTTTGGGTTTTTTTAGTTTTATGATTTCTTTTTCATTTAATTTTGTGTTTCCATTTTAATTCTTTTTCGTTTGCTGGTATTTTACGATACTACACATTGTACACGTTATGCATATATATATATATATATAAATAGAATTTCTAGTAGAACCAATCATGCATATATATATCATCGATGTCTCACAAACCACCATATTAATTAATTCACACATACACAAATGTATAGCTAGCTATATACAATTTCTCCTACATATGCATGTTGCCTTCGGAGCCAGTGGCATTAGCCTAATTGGTGCCTTCGGAGCACGATGACAATTGGAAGTGGTTTTCATGGGGGCGGTAGCGGGTAATAGTATTCTCCATTCGGATTTATGACCTGGTCGAGCAAAAATCCAGCTATTTCCTCTTGAAGTGCTTCTACGCGTTGCGTTTCTAGGAGCTTCTCCTGCACCTCTCTGAACTGTTAAGAGGGAGATCAATATGCATGTGTATTAGTTGTGTGACTAGATATCGATAATGGTGTAAAAATTGTGAATAGTGTTCTGACAAGCGTACCCATTCCTGTCTTTGAGATCTGCTCCTTTCGGACTCCATCATGCGAATGTTCTCGCAAACGCAGAATGCACACAGATCAGTCCCCTGCGCCTGCTTCAGGGCCTTTACGAGAATGGAATTTGATCAGATAATAATTAATCAAGCATGATAATTAAAGAGATGGCAGCTAGCTAGCTAGCTAGCACTACTTAATTACTTACCTTGGGTCGAAACCATTGAAGCTTTTTTTTCCATTCGCCATCCGTGACGCTGATGAACCTTGCCCAAGCCCTGCCCGCCGACAAAGAAAATGAATAAAGGGGTTATTAAATAGTTCATATCATGAAATGACAAACTAAATAGGCCGAGATATATAGTTAATAATGATTGAAATTACCTGTTGACTATCCCAAACAAGATGTTATAGTCAGTTTTAACTTTGAGTAGTGAGTCCAGTATTTCAACTGTTCCGTCGTCAACTTTAAGGATACACAAGACCCAGTGAAATCTGCATGCACACACGTTTGCATGTCTTAATTAAGCGGGCATATGTAAGCAAAAACATGTAGCTAGCTAGTAGGCAAAAACAGAGAATTTGTAGTACAAGACAGTGTGACTCACTGGAAGTTGTAAGGAAGTAGTATATCTTCATTGTATTTGAGGCGCTTCAAGAACTCTAGCATGCTGTCCTCTACGGCCTTTTGATGACGTTCATCTATTTTCCATGTGTATTCATTAACGGTGTTTGGGTCAATGAACCCAATGCCATAGCGTCCACCTTTTCTCATTTCATACATCTTCATCCTGCATATAATACCACAGAAAAGAATATAGTGAGGATAATTACAGGTAATGATAAGGATCACTACAGCTAGCTTGAGACTTAAATTACAGAAAGAAATCAGTTACAGACAATAGCAACTGACGATAGATTTGTCGAGTGCGTCTTGATTGTATAACTGAAATAGTTCAGAATACTCAACGGACACAGCTTTCTCATGGTAGTAATGATCCTCCTTGACATTCACCATGAGGGACAATCGATCGGAAATCTTGGTAATGTTCATGTACCATTGATGCAATTCATACATTCTCGTTGGGAGGTTCTTGACCTTGTCTGGCTCGACCAAAGGTTGGCCCCGGACATATTTTCGTTTTATTTCATCCTCTCTAAGCACAGGCATGGGCTCGATCTCGAGGAGTTGTCCAACAGTGATTTTGAGAACTTCAGCATGCATTATATGCTCCTCCGTTATTACCACATTGCCCACCTCAGGAACGTAAACTGTTTGCCCACAATAATATTGGGCGCGCGTACTGTCACGTGTTGTTGGCACAACAAGCGAGGGGATCGATTGCGCCGCCTGTTCTCCCAGTTGGGGAATGGTTTTCCCGCATTTTTTGATAGCTGCTTCTTGTTTGCTCGATCCTGAGCTCGCCTCCTTACGTACACGTGCTCGATTTAACTTCCTGATGTGGCGCTCATAGTCTGTGTCAACAGGCTCAGGAGCTGGTGGTTGAGCCATACGAATGAAGTGGTCAATCGTTTCCTCAGGCACTTTCTCCCTTGGCGGTGTTGGCGGTTTCGGTGCAAAATGGGCTTCCACCTCGGACTTGGATATGGCTGCGATTTCCTCCTCGGACCTGTCATAAGCCCTCTGCGGAAGAGGCATGAGGCTTGGACCATATTTATATCACTTGCCTCCGCCTGTACTTCCTGTACTACCTTAACTCGTACCGCTACGCACCATAGCTGCGGGGTGTCTCTTCTATGATTGCTGAGGCGGCGGAGACGGTTGACGGGGCTGAGTTGGACGAGGAGGAGTGGCCGCCTGAAGCTATGCCGGACTTGGAGGAGGAGTGTCCTGAGCTTGTGCCGGACATGGAGGAGGAGTGGATGTCTGACGCTGTGGCGGACTTGGAGGAGGAGTGGCCTAACACTTTGCCCGACCTGGAGGAGGAGTGGCCTGACACTTTGCCGGACTTGGTGGACTTGCAGGAGCGGGAGACTGCTGACTCGGTGGCGGACTTCGACGAGGAGTTGGCTGACGCGGTGTCGGTGGCCTTCGAATGATGATGCAATCCTTTTTCCATAGGATGATACGATGTTTGGCGTCTCCGAGAAAGTGCTCGTCGTCACCTCCAGGATAGTCAAGCTCTAGCTCCGAATATGGGTCCACCACCTCATCAACCAAGACACGAGCATAGCCCGCTGGAATCGGGTTGCAATGGAAGGTTGCCTCGGGGGGATTTGTAAAAGCAACGGCGTCCGAATACATCGTCTCGAATAATAGATATAATCTCGAATACTTCGTCTCGAATAATAGATATAATCTCGAATACATCATCTCGAATAATATATAATATTGAATAGTACATCACTGGCTAGCTAATTAAAGATCGAATACTACGGAAGAATCTAGGACACTCGCGGTTCCTGCGGCGCGGGCGGTGGACACCCAAAGAGAAGGAACCCTCACAGGATCATAGCTGAAGTGAGATCACCGAAGATACTGCCAGGTATTGGAGAACCTGCCGCCCTCTAACGCAACCATGTAGCGATGAACGTGCTCGTCCTCCTCCCTGACACGGTGACGTACCACCTCCGGCGGGGCCGGGTCCCTCCGCACCGAAACTGGCCCACGCGAACGCCACCAAACGAGATCAGGGTCGACAACGGGACCCGGGGCCGGGTTCCTCATCAAGCGGTGCGCCCCTCCAGGCAGCACCTCCCAGTGCCAGCCCGGCGGAGCCCAGTCCCGAACATGGGTCGGCTGGATGTCGTCGCGGACGGGTCGACAGCGAGGATGCGGGCCGGGCATCATCGAGAACAAATACTAGCTATATGCCCGCAAAAAGTAACATTTTTTTAATGATTGGATTTTGATAACTAAAATTTCTAACATTTCTATATAACACTAATTATGCTAATCTAAATAATCTAAATAACACTAAAATTTCTAACATTTCTAACATTTCTATATAACACTAATTTCTAACATTTCTATATAACACTAATTTCTAAGTGATTAAACACTAATTATATCCATCTAACATGCATTCATACATATATAATAGTGAAAAAATAATAATCTAAATAATCTAAACTAATTAAACATACAAAATACGTGTGTGTGTGTGTGTACTAATTAAACACTAATTATCTAAACTAATTAAACATACAAAATAATAATCTAAATAATCTAAACTAATTAAAGACTAATTATCTAAACTAATTAAACATGCTTGTGTGTGTGTGTACGGGCTCGGGGAGGGCTCACAGCGGGCGACGGCGACGGCGAGGCGACGGCGAGGTGACGGCGAGGCGAGGCGACGGCG
>NC_057798.1:717173550-717188065 GCF_018294505.1 Triticum aestivum | reverse complement strand
ATAAGTCGTGTTCATTTAGTGATCGTAGCATTTTATTTCAGAGCTTGTATTACAACTTATAATCATAATTTGTAACATGTAGTAGTAACAACTTATATGATAAGCTAACTGAACCATTAGAGCAAGTTGATGGGCTTAGAAAACCCAGTTTATTTTGGTGGCATATCTCTGTACTAGAGCAAGTTGATGGAGCTAACATAACAACATATTCGATTTATATGTTGGAGGATAATGTAGACTCTTGTAACATTGGTGCTTATACTGGTTGTTATTCAGCCTGAATTAATTGTCATGTTATTCACCAAGTTCACCTCCTCCTAGACTGTTGATGGGTCGGTTGATGTGATGATTGTGGCTGGCTGATGTATCTCTACTGTTGACTCTGCTTATCTGCAAGTAGAAGTAGTAGTATTAGTTTGTGTGGTAGAAGATTGTCAGTGCTTTGTTGACTTCTTGGTTGTGAGGGCTGAACATGCTGCTTTTGTAAACTGCTGCTAAATTATTTCCCTATAGCAACTTTGTCTCATTTATATTAGATGACCTTTGTAATTCTGTATCAAGGATATAAGGGGAGTTTGTTAAATGGTAAAGATTGGATTTTTAAATGTTCTACACCATGTTATGTCAACATGACAAACCCTTTCTACCAAATAGAAATTTTAAACAAAGAGAATTATGAAAGGAAGGGTTTTGAGAATTCAAGGGGTTTTGAGGGGATTGGGTGGAAGAGGGGCATTCACCAAATCCCCTGAAATCCCCCCCTCCTAAAACCTCTGCAATCCCTTCCTATCAAACGAGGCCTCAAGAGTTCTTTTGAAGGAAAAGAGAACTTTATTCCCCTATAATGTTATTAGGGATACAAACTGGGCTAGAGAGGTGGCAAACCAAATATGCCCGCCCTCAGAGAGGGAGGTCACAAACTTAACTAGCGCATGCGCATCCCTAACATGTTCTTGCCGTTCAGCCTATGGAACAATTTTTCTTAGAATAGTTGCATAGGCTGCCATGAAACTTCTGGCAGGGTCTGGATTTCTCCAAGTCTTGGTCTAGTGAACTTAGCCACTGCTAGATTAGTCTCATAAAAATCCTTTTTTTATCCCATGTAATTTGTTTTCTTTTGCCAGTGATTGTTCGATGGAGATCCAACAACTCACTATTAATCGTGACTTGATTTTCTTAGATCTCATACCACTGATGCCTTGCCAGACTTATACATGTTGTAACACAATTTCGAGCATGATAATCAATACAGTATGTTCTTGTTGCAGGTGCTATCCCTCAGAATCCTGCTATGGCCGTTCCTTCAGTTAATCTAAGCATTATAAAGGAGGTCACTGAAACCTTCTCTGAAAGTAACATTATAGGCCAGGGCGGATTTAGTATCATTTACAAGGTTAGTTCTTTTTCTACTAAAGAGATATGAGCGAAACCTCGTGTGTAAGTGTGATTTGGGGTTTGTGATGTGTGTGGGTCTATATATCTTGTACTGTTCGAGAAACTCATGCATGACTATATCCTTCACATGGTTTTTCATATATAAAACCATCCATTGCAAACTCTACAACTCAATTCGTATCATCTAAAATTTCAAAATCAACAGGGGCTGCTGCCTGAAGGAAGAATGATCGCTGTCAAGAGGCTTAAACAGTCAGCACTAACCACGAAAGGCAAGAAGGATTTCGGGAGAGAAGTGGAAGTGATGGCCGGGCTCCGGCATGGCAATCTTGTTCGTCTCCTTGCTTACTGTAACGAAGGCAAGGAGAGAATACTCATCTATGAACACATGCAGAACAAGAGCCTGAACGTCTACATATTCGGTACACACTGCTACAAGAACACGGGAAATTTCTCAACTTATCGTGAAAACTAGACCGTCTAATTCCTGTGTGTGTACTATCTCTCAAGTTTTAGTAATCTTCTGCCTACATGCATGCACCTCCTAAGTCCACTCGCCCCTTATTCCCTAATTGTTCCCCTGACTTATTAGCTTGACCCACTTACCCTCTCAAATTATATTTGAGCCCACCAAACACCATAAGCTATCACATCCGAGATCTTTTTTTGGTTAAAGGGTGACGTGCTCTAGGATGGACAGTCAGGGGTTAAGTGAGCTAGAAACAGCTAGACTTCAATGTGTACACTTAGGGGAGTAAAATGAACTTTTACCTTTTTAAATGCACTATTTATGAATATTATCATAGTAGGTGTAGGCATCTAATAACACATTTGACACTCACAGGTATACCTAAACTACGTGCTTTATTGAACTGGGCAAGAAGGTTGGAGTTATTGCATGGCATCGCGCATGGTGTTGCGTACCTACATGGAGGATCGGGTGAGAGTGTAATCCACCGGGACCTCAAGCCCGGGAACATTCTCCTAGACGATGAGTGGAAGCCTAAAATTGCCGACTTTGGCACCGCCAAGCTGTTTGTCGTCGACCAGGCAGGGCCTGATCAAACAATTGTAGTTTCACCGTAAGTAGTCAAATATATATGCAACTTCACCACCAGACATGTACCTAACGTTGTTGAGTTCTTTGAAAAGGGGATACGCAGCTCCAGAGTATGCACGGAGAGGGGATATGACGCTGAAGTGTGATGTCTACAGCTTCGGAGTCGTCCTCTTGGAGACACTCAGCGGGGAAAGGAATGGTGGCTTGCAGAGGCTCCTTTCTCATGTAAGCTTAGATACTTCAGAAATTCATATTTATTCGCAAACTATGGCACGAACATGCACGTACAATATATATTGATGTTGATGTTCGGGCACTCAGTCCAATTTTACTATTTTCCTTCATGAGATGAAGTAAGACATAACTTGGCAAATCTTTTTGGCAGGCATGGGAACTGTGGGAACAGAACAGGACCGTGGAGCTTCTCGACACCGCAGTGGTGCCACTCGCCAAGTCCGAGCCTGAGCTATTGTCTGAGCTAAAACGATGCATCCAAATTGGGCTCCTCTGTGTCCAGGAGACGCCCTGCGAAAGGCCAACCATGTCCACGGTTGTCGCTATGCTGACTAGCACGGCGTCGCAAATCGATCGGCCGAGAAGGCCGGTGCTGGATAGGATAGGAGCTGTGCAACCGTCGAATTCGTCGCTTGGGCTCGAGACTGATCTTTTGAGCCCCACTACTATTAATTTGACGTAAATTTCTATTGGGTGCAATTAGTTGTTGTTGCAGTCTCGCTTGCAGGCGATTTATTAAAGTCTCGGTTTGTGGTTGTAAAATTAGGTTCAAAAGTGGTCCCTCAAAAAAAACTGTTCAACAGTGAAAAAAGGCGGGTGAAGCGGGGAATCCAGCGCAGTGTAAATCGTAGTCTAAGTTGCATATAGGAGTTGTCTTTGTTCATGTGGTTATTCTTGAGTACACGAGAGCGCCGTTTTGATGCTCAGGCTCAGCTGCACCTGATATCTGGGACGTTCAACGTTGCATATGGATTCGGGAATATGTCAGGCAAGTCATTGGCGTGGTTGGCTGAAAAAACGAATACCGGACATATACGAGAGGGAACAGTGGACTGTTGTGGGCCTTTATAGTAGCGCGCGCGTGCTATTCTAAAGGTTCCGTTGGTGGTTGGTTCTGATCCGAGGCTCAGGGACGTCAGTTATAACCTGAGCCTGGGTCATATCCACCAGCTCGATAGCTTACAGGGGCGGTTTTTGTGCGGCGGCGCAGCCTGAAGTTGCTTGTCGGAGATGGCAGCGAACAGAATGGAGTTCTTGCTGGATCCCATCAACATGTCTGCGATAGCTATCGTGATTTCTTTTCTCGCGGGCCCTCGACTTAGATTAAATACCATTGTCATTGCGTTCGGTGTCGATTTCGGCGTTTATCCAGGTTCCCACTGAGGGAGGAGTTGGCTGATAGCCTTGACCAGCCGGACCCAGTTCCGCTGGCGGTCTTGCCGGCGACAGAGGCTGAGATGCCTATGTCCGCTTAATCGAATGGGGCTCTGCCTGTGCGGAATTTTTCAGCCTTGACCAGTTGCAGGGAGCCGACGGGGTGATAACTGATAAGCAAAAGAGGAAGAAAGCATCAACAGCAGTCAATTTAATCCACATGAGAGGTCAATCCAGAAGCTCACGGATGGACGAAGACGTAATGTGCAAATAAGTTCAGCCTTCAGCGGCTCCATGACTGTAGGCTCAGAAATTAATGCTCTCTCCGTGAATAATTTTGCAGTGGAAATTGTTGGTGGCGACGCTGTGGTTAGTTCTGAACATAATGCATTGTAGTGCTGTTTTCATGCGACAGTAAAGATTACGTATAGCCGAGGCGAGCTTAAGAGTTTGTGCGATTATAAATTTTCAGGCTACGACTCGGGAGCGCACCACCTGACAGGACCGTATGCTCTTCCCGGAAGTCAATCGCCGAGGCCTGAGGTACTCAGTGATTACGCATGTTAGAATGGGAGAGCTCGGGTCGGCTCAGGATGGTTCATGTTCCGTCTGGGCTTGCTGATCCGGCGATGACCAGACAAAGCCTAACAGTCATATATGTTGGGCATAAGCCACCTCAGGACGCGTCGGGTGCGAGCCAGGGCGCGCCGGGTCCGTGGTAGTGCGTGTGTGTGTGTGCGTGCGTGAGTCGGGCTGGTGCGTGCGTGTGTGTGCGGACCTAGCCAGCGTGCGTGGGGTAGACCAGGAGGTTACGGGATCGCGAGTTGGGCGTGATCGCTGCGGGCTCGCCACGAGCTGACCGCGTACGTGCGTGAGGAGGCCGCGAGCTGAGCGGGCCGATCGGAGCGCCAGGAGGGGTGGGTGCGTGTGGGTCGCGCCCAACGCAGGCCTGGCTATATAAGCCCCGGTGTGATCATTGTAACTGGGTGGTCTGGGGTGAACTGAGTTCGTGCTCAGGGAAGAAAGAATACGCCGTTCGTGCGGCGGGGCAGAGTTCGTGCTCCGCGAAACACCCTGTGTCCACCTCTTCCCTTCCTTCTTCCTCCTCGGTTCGCTGCAGAGCAAGAGAGCTGCGAGAGAGAGAGAGAGGGGTCTAGCTAGGGTTTAGGTTTAGGGCGGCAACACCATTTGGTATCAGAGCCACAGGTTCGGGGGGCGGCCGTGGCCTGCGGCCGCGTCCGTGGCGTGCACGATGAGCGCGGCGGAGATGGAGGCTGCGGCCACGGCGTCCGCGGCAGACATGGACACGTCAGCTGCGACGGCCATGCACGATGATGCCGTGCGCGCAACAAGCAGCGACGATCGTGGAGACGAGGAGGCCGTGGAGGACCTGCGTGGTGGCGCAGAGGCTGCGGCGGCTCGGCACGACGACCGTGGAGGCGCTGCGCTGTGGTTGACGGCACAGCGGTGAAAGGGCAATAAGCGCGGCGGTGAGCCGGGCGGAACCGGTGCGTGTTATGGGTGCGCACTGGACGCGTCGGGCGCGTCGGGACCCCGGGAGTGGACCGTGTCGAGGCGCTGGACCTGGTTGCGCAGATCGCGTACGTGTGCGGCGGGAGCACGGGCCGGGAGTGCACGCGAAGGGCACGGTGGCAGGCGTGGCGGCGACGTCAGGGCGGTGGCGGCTACAACGACGACGACGTCAACGGCGCGGCGGAGTGCGCGCTGCTGGTGGACGACGGCATCAAGGACGTCGGTCTCCTCTGAGTTCGTGGCTTAGGGGGGTGAGTGTTGGGCATAAGCCACCTCAGGACGCGTCGGGTGCGAGCCAGGGCGCGCCAGGTCCGTGGTAGTGCGTGTGTGTGTGCGTGTGCGTGCGTGAGTCGGGCTGGTGTGTGCGTGTGTGCGCGGACCTAGCCAGCGTGCGTGGGGTAGACCAGGAGGTTAGGGGATCACGAGTTGGGCGTGATCGTTGCGGGCTCGCCGCGAGCTGACCGCGCACGTGCGCAAGGAGGCCGCAAGCTGAGTGGGCCGATCGAAGCGCCAGGAGGGGTGAGTGCATGTGGGTCGCGCCTAACGCAGGCCTGGCTATATAAGCCCCGGCGCGATCATTGTAACGGGATGGTTTGGGGTGAACTGAGTTCGTGCTCAGGGAAGAAAGAATACGCCGCTCGTGCGGCGGGGCGGAGTTCGTGCTCCGGGAAACACCCTGTGTCCACCTCTTCCCTTCCTTCTTCCTCCTCGGTTCGCTGCAGAGCAAGAGAGCTGCGAGAGAGAGAGGGGTCTAGCTAGGGTTTAGGTTTAGGGCGGCAACAACAATATATGCCGCAGACGAATTTATACTGCACCTTGCATACGCGGGAGATACACACAGGAATACATGAATGGTCTCGTATCCCAAGGAAGCTGGATGGTGGAGATATAGGGTGCAGCTGAGACTGAACTCAGAAATGCATTTTCGTGAGTACATGCAATACATACCTACTGTACTATATGTAGGCATCGAAAATCCACTGTCGTGGACGAGCTCGCCTGCTCACTTTATCGCCAGGCGTCGACTCGCTCTGGGATGTGCGATGTGTGCGGTATTCACGCAGGTTATTTAATACGGGAGACTTGCCGGATGTACGGTGTGTGCCGTAGGAGAAAACGGCATCGTAACGGTGGGAGCAGGGGAAGACAACATGTGGGTCGACCCACCAACTACATTTACTCCGCCCGGGTAACGCGTGGGGCTGGCTTCTAATGTCTTTTTGATTCTCAAAGCAAACTTAGAAGCTGGCTTCTAATGTGGCTGAGCAGAGCAGGAACTGAAGAACGGGCTGTCGTCCTGCGAAGTTTGTATGAATAGTGGATGGCAAAGAACAAGGCGAGATACGAGCAGAGAATGGAGGATCAGGTACAGGTGGTTGAAAGGGTCATTCTTTTACATGCTGAATGGAAGAGCATATAGGATCATGCGCCGTCGACAGGGGTGAGACCGCAAATTCAGAAATGAGCAACACCTGTTGAAGGTTGGGTGAATGCAAACAGCGACGGCGCGATGGCTAAATCGATGGATTCTGGTGGGGGAGGAACGGTTCTGAGAGATCATCAAGGTGCGTTCTGTGCAGGGGTGTGCCACTTCTTCCCCTCCGCTGCTGATCCGGAAATGGCGTAGCTTTTGGCGTGCCGCCGAGCAATACAGTTAGCAGGGAAAGCAAATGTTCAGAGGCTTGTTTTGGAGACAGGTTCGCAAGCAGTAGTCAGCAAGCTCCAGAACCATGGGAAGGATTTCTCAGTTTTTGGTCATTTGATAAATGAGATCAAAGCTCTACTTCTCTCCTTTCAGGATGGTAAGGTGAGCTGAGTCGTAAATAAATCTGCAAATTCTGCAGCACATAGTTTGCCTAGGGAGGGTTGCTTAAATAAATTATAGATAAGACATGGTTCCGGTCTCAAACGGCATACTGCACCTGTAGATTTAGTTTATGATGTGCGTGTTTAGCAGTCAAGTAGCAAATTACGTTGAAGCAGTTATCTAGTCGCAAATGACGAGATTGATAGAAGTTCAACTCTCCGGCCAGCTGGATTCGATACAATGAAAGTTAACTAAGAATGGGATGTTTACGGTGAAATCATTCTATATGGATTTGATTAATTCTGGCCCACTCTCAAGGTCTTTGCACATTTGGAAGGTTAAGGTTCCTTTGCGTATTAAAATTTTTATGTAGTTTGTCCACAAGCAAGTGATACTCACAAAGGACAACTTAATTAAAAGGCGTTGGGTAGGAAGTTCGCGGTGCTATTTTTGTGATCATGATGAAACAATACAACACTTATTTCTTAAATGCCCACTTGCCAAGCTACTTTGGAGAACGATTCATATATAGCTTTCAACATTAATCCTCCAGTCGATATTGCGTCATTGTTTGGGATGTGGTTAGCTGGGGTTGAACAGATTACTGCGGCTCGTATTCGGATTGGAATATGTGCGCTATTATGTGCTATATGAAACTGCAGGAATGATATGGTTTTTAACAAACAACAAACTTTAACTTTCTTGCAGGTTATCTTCAGAGCTACGGTTTGGATCTGTACATGGTCCTTACTCACTCCTATAGCATTCAGGGAGCCTTTGGTTACTGGGTGCGACCAATGGGAGATGGTAGCTCGGGTTATATTCAACCGGTTCGGATGGCGCTCGCATAATAGGATAGGAGTCTAGGGAGCTTATCCTTCTTATTACCGTATCGGTTGTCTTTGTCAGCATGTAATTTTCCATTTTTACTTTGTTCTACTCTGTTTGCGAGCTGTAAGACTTTTATGACAATACTTTGTGGATTGTTAATAAGATGGCTACATGCATTATCATGATGCAGAGGCTGGGGGCATGTCTCCATTTCCAAAAAAAAATGATGTACTTTTGGCACCATCAAGGTAACTGGCATGTTGTATGTGTACTCACGCAATATTAATGAAGCTCTATTTTTTAGCTCGTCGAGTCTAAAGGAGAAGGTTCAAGTTCGGTCTGGTTAACTCTAATGTAATAGTCATTTTCAGACTGGCTAAACGGTGGAAGGTCAGCTGTGGTGTCCTGTATCGTTGGAACATCTATACGGTGAGCAGTGACGGCATCGTCATATAAACTGAGGACTGGTATACTACTGTTCCAGGCTACGTATCCTGCACCTGCCCTCTAGGATGGCTTTCAATGCTTTTTTAATCACACACGGCCCGACGCGTCTTTGTTTGATTGGTAGGTGTAGCGGGAGCAGGCGAGCTCGTCCGCTACATCGCCGCTCTGATGTAGGCATGGATTTGTCTATCCGTCTTTGTTTCTTGTTTTGGCGGGCAACGGGCAACGGCGCTTTCCTTTCTTTCCTCACAATTAATCCTATCCAGGTCCTCTTTGACTGTCAAGTATTTTCGGCGAGCGAGCAAAAATGATCCCGGCGCAAGCAGCGCGAGCGCGTTGGCCATGCAGCATTCTGTCGACCCAGAACTTTGCGCAAGCTCCATTCCCAGTGGAGATTTGAGTGTAAGCAGAGAATGTTGTCGGCCCGAGGCATCCCGGCGGATGGCAGTGTCTTTCCAATGTATGTATCTGGTTGTTTTTGTTCCACTCTGCTCGTACCAAGCCCAACGAACCCGAAGTGCTCTACTGTAGCACTCGATGACTTGATTCCTAGACCACCCACCTTAGATGACGCACCGATTCTTTTCCAATTAACATGGCACTTGGCCCGCTAGCCTCTTCGTCTCCATTCAAAAGGAAGTTCCTGTAGGGTAATCCAGCAGAAAAAATATATATATCCATACTAGTACAAGCCTAGGACTACTATGAAGATGCATACAGATAACGACTTTGCCAGGAGCTTCCTTGGTGAGCAGTGTGGCAACAGTTTCTTCAGCCCTCGTATCACATTTTCTCATTCATTTGCTCAACTTAAATACTTCCTCTGTTCAGAAATACTTGTCGGAGTCCATTTCTCCGACAAGTATTTCCAGACGGAGAGTCTATTATAGAAGACTCAGCACACACAACCCAGCTACCATACACGTGTTGGATTATGAATGGGCTTAGGCCCATATAAGAAAATAATCCCTGGTTAAATCTCTAAGGCCCATGCATGTGTACGGCAAGTGGTAGGAAGCATGAAAAGTTTAGTACCATACTGCTACAGTAAGAAGAGTGAGACCTCTTTATAAGGGCTACTCCATCACTTGCTATTGGGAGCTTGGGAATAGGAGCTGTACACGCACGCTCCTCCTCCTCCTCCGCCCGTCTCGCCTCGCCACGCCTCGCCTCGTCACGACGCGCACGCGCGCCGTGGGTTGCGGGAATGAGCGAGCCGAAACTTATTTTTGCCAGTCAAGAATGGTTAATTAATTTCATATTAATTAACGAGTCGCTTACGGAAGTGCCACTGTTCGAGACGTTGGACCGTGGGCTGTTCACGGACTCGGTCGTGGGCCTCAGCCCAGGCCCATCTACTCGACAGCCTATATAAGAAGGCGCTGGCTAGTGGAGTGAACCCTAACTCAGTTCACTCACTCCCTTCGTACAACCCTAACCGTTATCTACTGTTCCTCTCTCTGTGCTGCTTCTGACGATCCCATCCCGACGATCGCGTGCACGGTTGGTCGGGAGAGCAGGTGTCTCCGAAAACTTGTCGCTTGAGATCCTCCCCAGAGAACAGAAATAAGGTTTTTGGGGAGCATATCGACGCGACTGCTCCCGATCTATCCCCAGCTCCGTCCGTCTCTGCTTTCACTACTTCCTCTGCATCGACACTATGGTCGACGACGCCGCCGCCAAGAAGAAGGCCACGGACGACGCCGAGGCTGCCGCCGCCGCCGCCGCGTTGGCCTGGCCAACCGGAGGGTATGATCTGTTCATCCCTCGTTTACTCGTATTTGTGCTAGCCGTATATGTACTGCTCATAGATGGTTCGGTTCTATGTTCTGTACGTGCTAGTATGCTTAGGTATCGACATGAGATGCATGCCGTATTTGCCATGCTTACTGTTTACTCATGGATTAGTCTAATCAGAAAAGTGCTAATATTCTCTACAACACGGTCACCCGAAAATGACCAGCGCAACATGGCTATCCTTTGGATACATAATTTTTGCCAAACCTGTTTTCGCTAATCACATTTACGGGTGTAACTACCTAAAAGGCTAAAACCATGTTTGTTTGACGTAACAAATCCTTGGATAAGTAAGGGCCTGTTCTAAACCTCTCCAGCTCTCAGCTTCACAAATTCCAGATAGAAAACGAGGCCGAACGCTTTAGCTCCGAGAAGCTAAAATCGCAAAGCTGTCTTGGGCCATAGTGCATATTTGTGGAGGAAGGAAAACCGAGCTTCGCAAATTAACGGAATCTAGAGTTCCTCGTATTTACGATAAATTGCCACCGCCCAGGAAAACGATTCGCGCCGAGGTAGAAATCACATATTTGACCTGAGGCAGAAATCAATTCACAAACTGACCTGCTTTCAAAAAAAATTCACTCTGCTGACCCTTTCGTGTGGCGCCCGACAGCTGGGCGTCGCACCCTACTGTGCAGCGCCCATCACTTAGGCGTCACACTTCCTGCCAGCGTGGCAGCCCTGGTCCAGCTGCGGCCCCACACGCACCTGTGCAGCGCCTAAGTCTTAGGCGCCACACATGTAATGTGCAGCGCCTAGCTCGTGGGCGCTGCACAGTCTGTGTTCCACTTGGGCTGGCCCCACCCTCTCTCCCCTCCCACCCCCACCCCACACACCCCCACCCCACCCAAACCCTAAGGCTTGTGGCCCTCCTCTCTTCCCCTCTCCCCCCCTCTCAAATCCTTCTCAAATCTTGCAAATCCGGAGTATTTGATCGTGGATTTCGAAGCCAACCCCTCCCTTAAGGTAATCTTCTCCCATCCCCTCGTTTTCATCCATAGGAATTGTCACATTTGCTCAAATCTTGCTAGTTTGGGGGAAACCCTAGTTTTGACTTGGATTTGCAAATTTGTGTTGAATGATGTTATGTTTCTTTGCTAACTTGGGTTGGTTAAGCTTCCATAGTATGCTAGGGTTAGGGTTATGTGTGTTTGATGTTGGTGTTAGGGTTATGCTATGGTTATGGTTGTTTTATATGTTAGGGCATATGTGTGCAAATATTTTTCTTAAGTATTTACTTGATATATGTGTGTTTTTGATTATTGTAGGGATGGGGAGAACATGTGTTTATGTTCATCATGTGGATAGAGAGGCCTTTTTGAAAGGCAATGCTGAGACGGACCCGAATGAGCTTGACATGGTGTTTGAGAGTAGTCCTAGCTATGCGGAGCTTTTGGAACAAGTGAGGAAAGATTTGAATTGGACGGACCCAAGTGACGTTGTTGAGTTCGAGGGAAGGCATAATGTTGGTTTTGGAATGCACATCCGTTGGAAGACAATGCGTGTGAACTCCGAGCAACGTTGGGTTGCATACAAGGAGACGGTTGCCGAATCTCTAGACAAGGCTCTTGAGTTATTTGTCTCCAAGAAGGTTGAGTCTACTTTGAATTTAGACTTGAATCGGAACCCCTCCCCGTTGGTTGCTAGCACTCCCCCACCCATGAACCAAGATCAAATGAGTGAACCTCAATTCACGCAACAAGATTGGCCAACATTGAGCCCGACTCCAAACAACCAAAATGAAGGTTTTGAAGAGGAGAATGATGAGTACGAGGAGGATGACAACGAAGTTGACCTCCATGACAACAATGTGGGTGATCTCGACCAATATCATGTGCAAGAGACAATGGACCAATCCATCCCTTTTTCCCGTGCATATGCATCGGACTCGGATGACGATGGTCCCGATGAAGAAGTTGATGAGGAGGGGTTCACGCCGAAGGAGGCCGAAGCATTCAAGAAGGTATTCGGGCAGGATCACAAGACACCATTGTTCAAGGATCTTAGTCTCGCGGATGAAGCCGTTGTGGATGGTGGCAAATGCATATCTCTTGGAGCTAGGCCAAGTTCTCACCGTGATTTGGAAGACGGCAAGAACGGGATATATCTCGGTTGTGAGTTTCAATCCTTCTTGGAATTGAAGATGTGGCTCGACAACTACTCGGTTACACATTATCGTCCACATAAAGTGGCCAACTCGGATGTTAATGTGTGTTACACGGTCAAATGTGAAGTGCCAACATGTCCATGGATTGTGCGTGCAAGGCCATGGAAAGGAGGTCCCACTTGGCGCATAGTGAGTTGTCTACCAACTCACATGTGCCGGCACAAGAATGCGGATGGCAAGCTTGTGCACCAACAACATAGACAACTCACGTCCGAGCTCATTGCTTACAGGCTGTCCAACCAAATATCCACACTTCCAATAATGAGCATCAAGAGTGTCATTGACCTTGTGAAAGCCATCTTTCATTACAAGGTGAAGTATGGCAAGGCATGGAAGGCGAAGCAAGCCGCATTCAAGATGTTGTATGGCAATTGGGAGGAAGCATACAACCGACTCCCTAGGTTGTTGTTAGCTATGGCCGCCACAAACCCAGGCATGGTTCACGTGGTTGAGCCTCATGGGCACCAAACTTTGATTCATAACGGGAGGACCGTCCGAGTATTTGGCCGTGCATTTTGGGCCTTTGAGCAATGCGTGAGGGCTTTTGAGCATTGTCGGCCCGTCATCGCCATTGATGGCACGTTCTTGACCGGACAATACAAGGGCACTTTATTGGTTGCAATAGCAAGTGATGCCAATAACCGGGTGTTGCCTTTGGCTTTCGCTTTGGTTGAGGTGGAGAACAATGATAACTGGGAGTGGTTCTTGCGTCAACTGAGAACAAGGGTATTACCGGCTGAAAGGGAAATTTGTGTCATATCGGATCGCCATGCTGGAATTCTAAATGCGGTGGTGATTGACATTCCCGGACATAGAAAGTTGCATCATCGATGGTGCATGAGGCACTTTTGTGCAAACTTCTATAGGGCATGTGGTATCAAGGAGTTGGCCGATGATCTTCAGGATTGTTGTCTCGCTTTCACCAACAAGCGGTTTTCCGCATTGTTCAATGCATTGCTCAGACACAAGAAACTTGACCCCGACGGTCAGGAGTTTCTCAATAAGAACATTGCCGAAAGGAATATGTGGGCACGTGCTTTCGATGAAGATGGCCGGAGGTACGGTCAAATGACAAGCAATATGGCAGAATGCTTCAATAAGGTGCTCAAGGGTGTACGTGCATTACCCGTGACGGCAATAGTTCAATACACATTTGACAAGATGAATGAATACTTTTTGAAGCACTCAATGGAGACTGATAAGCAGATTGCTGGTGAGAACAAGGATAAGCACAAGTACAATTTCCCACCAAAGGTTGAAGAATGGTTGGAATTTCAATCACGAAAGGCAGACTACGAAGAAGCTGTTCTATATGACGACAACGAGTGGAAGTATGAGGTGAAAGAGCCCGGAGGAACCACAAATGATGGCCGCCAGCACGGAGGCCGGGCTTTCAAGGTCTCCCTAACACGGTGTGATTGCAGCTGCATGAGGCCGTCTTTGCTTCATCTCCCATGCTCGCACTTGTTAAATGCATCCCGGGTTAGGAATGTGGACGTCAATCATCCTCTAACCGTGAGGGAGTCCGAGTTCTCAATCATGACGGTAAAGAAGACATGGACTCCACGGTTCCAGCCATACTTGGACCAATCACAATGGCCGGAGTATCATGGAGTTCAACTATGGCCGGACCCAGAATTGAAGGTCGTTAGCCGGGGAAGACGTAAGACTAAGCGTCTTAGAGGTGACATGGACGGATGGGGCCGTGGTGGCGGTGGAGAATACGGCACCGGCCAATTCCAAGAGCCTCGTGAGGAATCCCGTTGTGGGGGCTGCAGTAATGGGGGACACAACACAAGAACTTGTCCCAAACCAAGAAAGAGATCAAAGAAAAATGGTTCAAGCACAAGCCAAGCAAATGATAGCCAACCAAGTGAACCAAGGGGTAGCCAACCAAGTCAAACAAGTGGTGGAGTGCCAAACCACTCAAATCAAACAAGTCAACGAGGAACTAGGCAACAAAGAGGGAGTCAACTTGGTCTTAGAAGAGGTCGTGGTGGTGGTAGAGGCCGTGGTGAAGGTCTTGGCCGTGGTGATGGTTCTGGCCGTGGTGGTGGTAGAGGCCGTGGTGATGGTCTTGGCCGTGGTG
>NC_057798.1:717172508-717173540 GCF_018294505.1 Triticum aestivum | reverse complement strand
AGGCCATGGTGATGGTCTTGGTCGTGGTGATGGTCTTGGCCGTGGTGGTGGTAGAGGTCGTGGTGATGGTCTTGGCCGTGGTGCTGGTAGAGGCCGTGGTGGTGGTGGTGGTAGAGGCCGTGGTGGTGGTGGTAGAGGCCGCGGTGGTGGTGGTGTAGGCCGTGGTGCTGGTGGAGGCCGTGGTGGTGATCTTGGCCTTGGCGGCGGCCGTAGTGGAGGAATGTTCTCTTGGCTCAATGGACCATTGCCGTATGTGTCTTACTATGATCTTGTTCTTTTGGCTCAATGCTTGTGTTGTCATTTTGTATTGTGTGACTAACTATTATATTGCCATTTTCGTAGGTATGGAAACAATGAAGGGGGTGGAGGACACGGAGGGGGAAGGTGTGCGAGGAGGGAGAAGAATAAGAATAAGAAGAGAGGAAGAAGAAGAAACTACATGGAGACCCTATGTGTGTATGACTATGTGTGTATGACTATGTGAGGGGACTAATATTTCCGTGTATGATTATGTGAGACCCTATGTGATTTGGACAAGTATATGTGCTATGTGTGTATGAGTATGTGATTTGGACTAGTATTTCTGTGTTTTGGATGTGATTATGTGGCATCTTTATGAATCAGAAAACAAAAAAAAAACAGTAGGTATTTGAAAACATCAGTTAGTGCAACGCCGAAGGGCAAGGCGCTGCACTGTGTAGTGTGGCGCCCAACGGGTAGGCGCTGCACACTGACTTAGCAGTTTTTGTGGTGGAAAAGCTACTGGAACGCTCCTGGTGCTCTCTGGACTGGCATGTCCAGGCGTGCAGCACCTAAGGTCAAGGCGCCACACTACACAATGCAGCGCCTTGCCCTTAGGCGCTGCACACATGGACATGCCAGTCCAGAGAGCATCAGGACCATTCCAGTAGGTTTTGCACCCCAAAAACTGCTAAGTCCGTGTGCAGCGCCGAAGGTCAGGGCGCCACACTACACAGTGCAGCACCGTGGCCTTAGGCGCTGCACTAACAGTGCAGCGCCTAGCCTTTGGGC
>NC_057798.1:717165357-717172312 GCF_018294505.1 Triticum aestivum | reverse complement strand
TGCACTGTTAGGTGCAGCGCCTAGCCTTTGGGCGCTGCACACTGACTTAGCAGTTTTTGGGGTGGTAAAGCTACTGGAACACTCCTGGTGCTCTCTGGACTGGCATGTCCAGGTGTGCAGCGCCTAAGGGCAAGGCGCTGCACTGTGTAGTGTGGCGCCTTTCCCTTGGGCGCTGCACATCTGGACATTTATTAGGCTGCACCAACTCCCTCCCACCCATCCTCACCCCACACACCCCCACCCTCAACACAAACCCGAAGCTCGGTGCCTCCCCTCTGCCCTCCTCTCTCCCCCTCTCAAATCCTTCTCAGATCCGGAGTATTTGACCGTGGATTTCGAAGCCAATCCCCTCCCTTAAGGTAATCTCCTCCGATCCCCTCGTTTTCATCCATAGGAATTGTCACATTTGCTCAGATCTTGCTAGTGTGGGGGAAACCCTAGTTTTTGATAGGATTTGGAAATTTTTGTTTCTTTGCTAATTTGGTATGGTTAGGCTTTCATAGTATGCTAGGGTTAGGCTTATGTGTGTTTGATGTTGGTGTTAGGGTTATGTTGGTCTTAGGGTTGTGTTCATTGTTAAGTGGGGGTTAGGGTTGACCAATAATTCTCTGTTTTGTAGGCATGGCTTCATCCGGTTCCATGACGAGGCCACCGTGTGCTAACCAAGAAGACTTGCCGAACAAGTGGGAGGACGCATCTTTGGACAAGGTGAAGGAGAAAGATGTCAACATCCCGCAATGTTGGTGTGCAGATGTTTGCAAGGTGAAGGTGTCCACCGACCGAAAGAAAGCATGGACGGAAGGGCGGAGATATTTTGTATGCCCGAACTATGCTTATGATCGTGCACTTCCAACTAACGCCTATGACCAACCACCGGTAAGCTCGAGAAGTAAAATGTTACTCTGAAATGTGTGTCAACACTAACAACAAATTTTTATGCAGTCACCGCCTCCTCTATGCAAGTACTTCATGTGGATAGATCTTGAAGTGCCAGAAGATGTGAAAGAGGACCAATACGCAGATTGTCTTAGGCGGCAACGGAGGTTCGAAGAATCGTTTCGAAGGGGCTTGGAGGAAGAGCGTCGTCAGAAGAAGAGGATGGAGCGGAAGAAACGAGAGGAGGAGAGGGCACGCCAAGCGAAACTTGCTCGTGAGGAGGAGAGGGCAAGAAAGCTTGCAAAGGCTCGTGAGGCGCAAGAGGAGGACTCGACACGTGACAAGAAGGGGAAATGGCCTCGCTCTACTCAGTAGGGACTTCGCTTCGGTGCACTCCTCGTCAACTATCTTCTAATGAATGTGTTGTGAAGTTGTGAGGGCATGTGAGATGTTGGTGAACTATCTTCTAGGGCAAGCTGCCATTTGTCATTTGTAATGAATGTGTCATGAACCATGTCGTACTAATGTTTGAATTATATTAAGTTATGAACATCGTCGGCATAAAATTTGTGTTTGTTCATATTGCTGTGATGCTGCAGTCATTGTAAATATTATGGATGTAGTGGGAGTAGCCATGGGAGTAACTGTTGGCTTTCTGGATAGCCATGGCAGTAGTGCAGCGCCTAAGGGTAGGGCGCTGCACTGTACAGTGCAGCGCCTAACAGTTGGGCGCCACACAGTACAGTGCAGCGCCTAAATGTTGGGCGCTGCAGTGTTGCTATAAGCAAAACTGCAGAAATAGATGCCATTTTGGGTGGGGTGCAGCAGCACTCAAATAACTAAAACATCAATAAAAGTACTATAAACTGGACATGCTAAGCAAAGAGGACTAATAACTTGAACATCACATCATTTAAGACAATTCAAGTTTGCTTCAAGTTTGCAAACACAAATACCATAACATAACCTCACAAGTTAATCAACCTCACAAGTTCACAAGTTCATCATATAACATAACCTCACAAGTTCATCAACCTAACACAAAGCACTAATGCCTTCCATGCGTGTTCCTGGTGCCACGCCTGCAGGTAATCTTCTTCTTTTTAGGAGCACGAGGCTCCTCTTCGTGCACTTCCTCCTCCGCCTGCGGCTCCGCCTCCGCCTCCTCCTCCGCCTCATCATCCAATCTAGCCATCCGCGAGGTCCCTACGACCACCTTTGGGTTGCCTCTGTTGTCATAGTCGTTGGGCGTGTACCGGCGTCTAGGCTGCCTAGGCTTGAACACATATGCGGACCGAGCTTGAGCGTCCGCCAAAGTCATGTCATCATCAAGCTCATCGCCCTATCACACAACGAAACAATATGGTGAAGGCCGATGTCGTAATCAAGTGAGAATCACATCTAAATGATTAGTCATACCTCTTGGGTGATCCCACCCTCATCATCCACATAAGCATATGAGGAACTCACATCGTCCCCCTCATGGTGAGGTGCGGGGTCTGATGGTGTACCAGACCTAGAGGCAGATGGTTCATCATATTCAGGATCACGGCAACCGAGAAGGTTCGATAACCGCCTTAACTTCTTGGCCTGACGCTGTAACATGAACAAGTGTGTAAGATATCAAACTTCGCAACATAGACTGGCTCTCATAGTGAATGCGATATGTACCTTGAGGAATGCTCGTAGTGAACCATCATCATTGCCAGTTCCAACCGGTGTCTTCTCCAGAATAGACTGGCTCTCATCAGCTGCTTTCTTGATCTCGGTGCGCTGCAGATGAGAAAAAATGAATGCGTTAGCCATTCAAACATGTGTAATGCGGTCAACAGGAAAGTAAAGAGGGGAACACTTTACCACATAGTTAATCACCGGAACAGCAGGCACTCCTTGCCCTAGCCTGACATCTCTGTTGTACTTCCCCTTTGCTAGATCCTCAAAGTTTATGGGTTCTTCAAGAATATCCTCATTATATTCCGGCGGGCATATCTCAACTCGAGTAGTTCCAATAAACCATCGTACGTAGTTATCAAAAGTAAGTGAGTTGTGCTCACGAAGCGGGGCGCGTGCAGTGCTACGAGCTTGCTCCACACAAAGCTGGAAGCGGGTAACATACGCAGAATGATGCTTGGCCCAGTCCTTTATCTTCCGTTGCCTTCTCCTGTCCAACCTGCGTGGTATAAAACCAAACATTAGCACAATCAAAAGGAGTCCTGATGATTAGACAATACACACACATGCTCTCTTATCTATGAAGTGCTTTATCCGTGTCCACCCAATCTGGCGGGTGAGGCTGGAAAAGACCAAACTGACGATACACGTGATGCGGCAAATGAAACTCAACCGCCTAGTTGCATATCAATGGGCACCGCATAAGCCAGAGATCCTTATCCTGCAAGCACATCGGGTTGAGGCGGAACTCCGCGGTGTACCCCAAGCTCTCACCCGCACCATATGGCTGCCATTCCACCTATGAAACAGGGCAACAATGCAAATTTGATAACTATTTTTCAAGCAAGCATGAGAAAGGACTAAAGTAATGACCTCCTTACCTGCTCAGGCGTAATCGTGTCCAACTCGGCAATGTACTTTTGGTACATGAGATTGACATCGTTCGTCATCTCGGAAATGATATCCCACTTGTAAGCCCACGTGGGGCGCCGTAATTCGTCATGTTCATCTGCATACCAAGGATCAAACCTGACGCTCTTCGGGCGTCCAACAGGCAGACGCTCCCAGCTCCATACAGAAAGTAGAAGCAGATTACCACCAATGCCTGCACTAGGTGTGATCCTGCAACACGCACCATCCAACTACATATGAAATAAAAACAATGTTAACTTGACAGCAAGCTTGCATTGCTAATGAATAAATGAGTTGATCACAAAACAGACCAACTACCTATCGGTACAAGTAGGCAAGAGTCGCTGAACCCCAGCTCCATTTGCTATCGAAGACGGTCAACGCCTTCAGCCACATCCATGGAGCGTTCTTGCCAGTGGAGTCAGGAAACAAAGTCCTCGACACAATGTACCACATATACACACGAGCATGTGTCTGGATCACATCATCAGTTGCATCCGGAGGGCACGTCGCAAAGTTATTTTGAATCCACGTGAAAGCAGCTCCAGCTGCCTTCCTTTCCCTCTTCTTCTTCTCTTCTCCCTCCTCTACATCATCCTCAGCCTCAGTAGGAGCCATACCGATAAGAGCAATCATCTGCTCGCGCCACCCATCAGAATCGGTGCTCATACATAGAGGCCTCCCGTCGATAGCAAGACCGGTGATCAACGAGACATCCTCGAGCATCACGGTCATCTCCCCGGTCCGAAGATGGAAACTGTGGGTCTCTGGCCTCCACCGATCAACAAGAGCGGACACCAGTGGAGCGTTCAGATTCGGTGTGGACCGGCTGACCAACAGAATCCACGGGAGTAGTCCTGCCTGCTTGATGTACGGTGTGTACCGCTCATCGTAAGGCATGGCAGGACCAGAGACCCCGTGATACCGAATCTTCAGAGGTTCAAGCTTCTGCAAAAAACAAGTAATGACAAATCTTAGGGCATGTAAATTTCAGCTAAAGGCAAATTTGCAAAAGATCTAGAGTACTCATTATTACCTTATCCTTCTCGCGCATCATGTAGGACCGGTGTTGCACGTCGTAGACATCGTCCAGAAGCCAAACCATCCTTACAATTTCAAACAATAAACATACATGAGTTCATCTCAAATATCGGAAAACACTCAACATCTAATATATATCTAAAAAAACTCAACATCTCACATATAGCTACAAAACTCAACATCTCATAATTATCTACAAAACTAGGCATCTCATATATATCTAAAAAAATAAACAATCTAGGTTTAACTAACAAGAATCATATACTACCGGATATGACTACACATCCTCCATCACAACACCGAAAGAGTTTCCACCTAACGAATGAACACCGGATATGAACACCGGATATGACTACACATCCTCCATCACAACAAGAATCATATACTACCGGATATGACTACCAATTCTTTTGGTTGCAATGAATGTGTGCTCATTCTGAAACACCGAAAGCCTGCCTTGACCACATTTGAACAATAGCATTGCTGCCTTGTCGGCTCTCTGCATACTTGTAAAACTAAATAAAATTTTGATAGTTGTTTTCAAAGTACTTGCCATTGATGAGAAAAGGATTCCACATTTGAAGGTCAGACCAGGAAATGGCTCCTGAGATGGATGACTTATCATCTCCAATTGCAATATTACATCAAAAAACTTAATCTGGAACACCGAACGATTTTACGGAGGAAAAGAAAGGGAACGGAGGAGTTTACGTACTAGGAAGGATTGGAGATCGAATCCAAGCCTCAAAACTTCAAATCTGAGAGGGGGTGTGGGGGGATCCGAAGGGGGCGCCGCCGCCGCCGCTCTCTATGACAACAGAGCAACTGGAAGAACTGCCTGGGAGAGTCTGGCCCGATGCGGGCTAAGTCAACGTGCAGCGCCTAAGACACGGGCGCTACAATATACACAGTGCGGCGCCTAAGTCTTAGGCGCTGCAGTGCTGTCTGTGGGGCCAGGGCTGCCACGCTGGCAGGATGTGCAACGCCTAAGTGATGGGCGCTGCACAGTAGGGTGCGGCGCCCAGCTGTCGGGCGCCACACGAAAGGGTCAGCAGAGTGAAATTTTTTTGAAAGCAGGTCAGTTTGTGAATTGATTTAGGCCTCAGGTCAAATATGTGAAATTATCCTCGCGCCGACCCACCCACGGCCCGGGCACAGAACCGAGCGAGCCCCTCTCTCTCGAATCGTTCCCTGTACTCCTTCGCTCGTACACCCGCAACTCCCTCACGAACCCTCAACGCCGCCGCCAGTGACGCCGCCACCGCCTGCTACCCCTCGTCGCTGGTCGGATCCTCTCCTCCGCCTCCAGATCCGGCCACCCCTGCCTCTCTCCCTCCGGATCCCCAACTCAGCAGCGCTAATCCCGCCAAAAACAAGGAGCAGCGACCCCATGCCAATGGCGACCTGACTCGGACGCCATTGACACCCGAGACAACAGCCGGAGCAAGGAGCAGCAACCCCAAGACCTAGCCCTCTCGCCCAAACATCAAGGTGAGCACCCATTTGCTGAACAAAGATTTGGTGTGTACTGCTGATGGAAACTGATTTTTTGTGTGTGCATAGTACGTGTACTGCTATCTGCTTTTTTTTTTTTGAGAAAGTGTACTGCTATCTGCTAAGATGTAGGAGTACGTAATTTATAAGCCCAGCCATCACCACGTGAGCAGCCTAACATTTTTTTTCGGCCTCTTTACAGCCAGCTGCTGAACTGGGCTTATTCCAGCCAGCCCAAATGGGCGCCCACGCTTTTTGCCTCCGCTGTAGCGATTGGAGAAGCCACCAGAGCTCCCGAACGCTTTTGGTTCGCTGCGTGGGGCGAGAAGCTCACTCGAGAAGCTGCAGATTCGGTGGAGTTGGGAGAGGTTCAGAACAGGCCTAAGTCTAGTAAATTTGCCATGCTAAGTCTACTAAAAATTTGCCATGATCAAAAAATGAAATAAAAAAATTTGTAATTTCTGTAGAATTGTCATCATGCATAAATACTACTTGCCATGATGCTCTAATAACAAATCATGCAGTATAATTGCCGAGGTGTCTACAAAAAATGGACACAATCTATACCTACTAATAAAAGAAATAGGTATTTTTAGTCCGTCATGCTATTTTGTAGAAACCCCCTAATGTTTCGGACATTAAACCCGCAGTACATATAAAATCTCTCCCTAATAATAAAGTACGGATTGAGTCTCTCGGGTTCGCCGTCGCGACGCTTTTGCAGAAAATTCCCCGTGTTTCCGTTATTTAACCCGCAGTCCAAATCAATGCGGTAAGTGTAAAAAACGCTTCGTATTTTATTTCATGCGTCGTGCTTTTCTTTCTTCGTGGTAATCATCTTCATAGGCCAGGCATGTACGCCGCCGCCGCTGCCACCCATCGCATCGTCCCTCCCAAACCTCACCTCCGGCGGCCTTTGCCCCTCCCACATCAATTCGATCCCCCACCCATCCATCTCTCT